>NW_007730274.1:97131-101379 GCF_000696425.1 Galeopterus variegatus | reverse complement strand
GTTATTTATGTTTGGAGTCTAAAACTTGAGATGAATCTGTCTCCTCAATGCTTTATGAAAACTGCACGTATTAAATTCTTACACATACTTCCCAAAACATACACATGTACACATACAGATGCACATAGAAACATCCTATAAATAAGTGAAAAATTAAATAAGTAATCATGTAAGAAAGATTATTTCTCCAAAGCCCCAAAGACGCTCATTACTACTGTCCAGGTTTGTGATTTGTTAAAATAGTTCTGAATTCACCAAGTAAGCACCTACACTCATGATCAGTTTTCAGAATAATTCTTAGAATTTGAATTCTTAGAATTTAAACTTCCCTGGAAATAAAATGATTCACAGATCCCCAAATCATTCTATTATTAATCAAATCAGTTATACAATGAATCGGGCTATTCCTTTAACAGATGACTTATTCATTCTTCACCTGCCAAACATCCAATTGAAAAAAGCAACTATAGGTACAGATACAAGATCAAGACTAAGAGAGGATTTTACTATTTCTGATGTTCCTCTAACATCTAGCCCATATTTTTCTGGCACTGCTATTTTTATATATTTAACAAAGTAGATAACATAAAAAATAACTATGTTATCAGTAGGAAACCGAAATTATTTTTAGTTTCTGGGAATGAGTCATTCAGATTTCTATAAGGAAACTTTGGAATGAACAGTAATCCAACTATTTTTCTCTGATAAATCCTAGAAGTTTACAATAAGCAATTGTTCAATTGCATATTCTCAAATTCTAGCTCACTTGACACCCTCTTTTTCTATTAAAAATATGCATGTGAAGTTAAGAGCTAGTGGTTTCCTATCTTTGGGCGATAGGAGTCAAAGGTTGCTCAGGTCTCTTCACAACTAATCTCAAAATCATAACCCTGTGGCTTCCTAAATGCCCAGTAGAAATTGAACCAAATTAGAGTTATATCATGTCTGATGATCAAAAAGTGGCACACAAAAGTTTCTCTATTAATATAAGTCTGTGTGTATGCACTTTTTAAAAATTTCTCTGAGAAGTCTAGAAAAAAATGTTAAACGTTTAAAATATTTTAGGAATAAGATGTTTGATCAGTTACTTATCAACAATCACTTCATTTAATTTCTGAAAGATGTATCTTCTCATTTTATTCTCAGGAACCACCATGCTAAATATATTTCACACAGAAATTGATTAGAAAATTTGAATACCATTCTCAACTTAAGGTTTTACTTCCAATTTTAGCTTAGAAAGCCTGAATCAAGCTCCCATTGAGCAGTGAAATTAATTAATCTTTCTATATTCCCCTTAAATGTAATTATAGCACTAATGCGGAAGAAAATTTTTCTGAACAATTCCTGCAGCACAGTTTTATCATTGCCTACAAGAAATTGTGTTTTTCTGAAGCCATAGCAGTACCCAGGAAAAGATTCTGTGCATTTCTTTTCTGTTCTATGGGCAAAGGGTGATCAATATCTCTGTCCTCTTGTTTGCAAAACTTTACTTATGTTACTTAGTAGCTTGGAGAGCCAGTAAACAACAAAACGCTTGAAAATTAATTATAAGATTGCTGAAGTCAAATTCAGTTGGACAATCACACTGAAAAGCCCTGGTACACAGTACATTTGCCTCTTATTCTGTGTGAACTTTGCCACCAACCAATGAATCCCAAACAACTTTCAAAAGGGAGTAGTAGGGCTGGCCCGGTGGCGCACTCGGTAGAGTGTGGCACTTGGGAGCATGGCGGCGCTCCCGTCGAGGGTTCGGATCCCATATAGAGACCGGTCCGCTCACTGGTTGAGCACGGTTCGGGCGCGACACCGAGGGTTGCGGTCCCGCTGCCGGTCGCGGTACGGGCGCAACACTGAGGGTTGCGATCCCGTTACCAGTCATGAAAAAAGACAAAAAGGAAAAAAAAAAAAGGGAGTAGTAAAAACTAAAACAGGGAATGGTCTACCTCTGTGGAAAGGTGAAAATATACATTTGTATAAATCTATGTTTATGTGTGTTTTATATTTTTTACATATATATACACACACACGTATTTGTGTACATATACACACACATACAGAAATATTTTGGATATGGTTTTATTCATTCATTCATGTAGTATGTGATAACTGTTAACATTCTAGTATCAATGAGTTGTTGCCACACTATTGCCACAAAAGTGTTACTTAATAAAATACTCAAAACATAGTGGTTTAAAACAATATTTACTACTATAGCTCATGTGTCTGTAGGTCACTGGTGGGGAGGAAGTCTACTAACCTAGGCTGGGCTCAGCTGCTCTCAACTGTCTTGCCCATGTGTCTGTGTGCTGGGTAGCTCACCTCTGCATATACCAGGGATCTTCAAAGAGTTCACGGAAAAGATGTATTATGTAAAAACTATGCATGGATTTCAATTTTCTTTTCACCAAAAAGAACTCGTTCTAACTTGTTAGAACATGTCTGGACAGAATCTAGTTTGAGGCACTAAGAAGGATAAGACAACAGTTTGAAAAGAGCCCTTATCAGAGGAATATGAACTCTTCCAAAATTGAAGCAAGAACAAACATCAAATTGATGGTGAAGCTTGGATGAAAGAATGTGAAATCACTGATGCTTTATGATTTTATAGGAATAATGCCCCAAAGAAATTAACGGTTTACAAATGGATAACCCATTTTTAGAAGTGACGAGATGATGTTGATGGTGAAGCTCACAGTGGCAGACTATCTACATCAATTTTCAAGGAAAAAAAATTAATCTTGTTCATACTCTAATTAGAAGAGCTGATGATTAACAGCAGAAACAATAGCCAACACCATAGATTCCTCAACTGGTTCAGCTTACACAATCCTGACTAAAAAATTAAAATTGAACAAACTTTCTACTCCACAGGTACCAAAACTGTTGCACCCAGATCAGCTGCAGAAAAGAGCAGAACTTTCAATGGAAATTTGAAACGAGTGGGATCAAGATCCTGAAGAATTTCCTCAAAGAATTGTAACAGGAGATGAAACATGGGTTTACCAATATGATCCTGAAGACAAAGCACAATTAAAGCAATGGCCAAGAGGTAAAAGTGGTCCTGTCAAAGCAAAAGCAGAGTGGTCAAGAGCAAAGGTCATGGCAATAGTTTTGGGGGATGATCAAGGCATTTTGCTTGTTGACTTTCTGGAGGGCCAAAAAATGCTATCTGCTAATCATGAAAGTGTTTGGAGAAGTTAGCCAAAGCTTTGGCAGAAAAACGTCTGGGAAAGCTCCACCAGAGAGTCCTTCTCCACCATGACAATGCTCCTGCTCATCCCTCTCATCAAACAAGGGCAATTTTGCAAAAGTTTTCAGGGGAAATCATTAGGCATCCATCGTAGAGTCCTGATTTGGCTCCTGATTTCTTTTTGTTTCCTCTTCTTAAAAAATCCTTTAAAAATCCTTAAAAAAATCCTTAAAGGGTACCCTTTTTTTTTCAGTAAATAATGTAAAAAAGATGGTATCAACATAGTTAAATTCCCAGGACCCTCAGTTCTTTAGGAATGGGCTAAATGGCTGGTATCATTGCTTCTGAAAGTATCTTGAACTTGATGGAGTTTATGATGAGAAGTAAAGTTTATATTCTTTATTTTATCTTTTAATTCCATTTTCCCATGAAAGTTTTGAGGTCCCCTCATATGGGAAGCTGAAGGCTCATAACAACAGCAAAAAGCACAGGAGGGAAAGAAGAAACATGGAAAGGCCTTTTAAAGCCCTTGCTCAGAACTAGCATGACATCACTTCTGTGGAATTCTATTGGCTTTGGCAGGTCATGTGGGGTGGGGAAATAGATTCTACTTCTCTAGTAAGAGGAACTGCTAATCACATAGCAAGAGGTGTACATAAAGTAATGGATAAAAGAATTGGGGCCATAGAAGCAGTCTACCACAAATCCTAACATTTCCTTACATGTAGAAGTCTTCAGTAGTAGTCAAAAGAAACATAATGATAATTTGAGGCAAACAATACTTTTAAATTTTTGTCTCAATATCTAATGATCAAAAGACATATTTCCTGATCCAGCACAGCTGATAAATTCTCATGCATTTGTGGGTAGAAAGAAGAGTTCTGTTGGTGCACAACATGAGGGGAGAAAGAAATTTGTTCCCTTTCTTGCTTACCCGTGAGTTCTGCAAAACAGCATGAAACAGCGTGTTTGGAAATAAGCAAAACTTGTGTTTAGGGACACCTCCCCCACCTCTTACTCACTGTTTACATCCATTTGGGGTGATAGAAATATTT
>NW_007730274.1:94891-95782 GCF_000696425.1 Galeopterus variegatus | reverse complement strand
CAGCTGAAGTCATGGGAGAAATGGCAGAGGAGGTCGTAATGGATTCAAGGCTGTGATTATCACTTGGAAAACAACTGTCACTTTGTGTTTTGGGAATTACTCCAGAATATGAAAGCTGAATGTTAAGGTGTTAAAGAGTAAAGATGTTGTTACTGGAAGAGGCATTAGTTTCTGACCAGAGCAAAAAGAAGTTGTGATCAGCTGACACAACCCCTGTGCCCTACCATGGATAAAGGTGTTTAATTGATGACCGGACGTGCACTTGTGACTTGGCCAAAGATGGGTCTCCTGTTTGCTATTTCTTTGCATCTTTTCAGTATTGTGTGTTTAGTGTGCGTTTTAATATCAAAATTTAAAAATGTACATGACACTTAACTCACAGGGGAAAATGCTTTCCAGCTGGCCCTAGCCATCAAATGCAAATATGAAAATTCAGCTCAGCACACTTCTGACACTATAATTGGTGTCTGTGGAAAATGAATTGCAACATGAAGTTATCATCTGCGGCTCTAACAGAAGCTGATAAAATACTTAATAGACTTTTAATAGAGCTTCTGAGACCCAGATCATGAAAAAGCGGGCACACCATGCAATTCATTCCCTAACTTTCCATTCGCAAATATGACGCTTTTCCAAAGAAAAGACTCACAGAGGGTTTCCTGTGGACCTCACTTATAGATGGGATAAAGGTTCTCATGGCTGACAGCTTTCATTAGTAACTTTCCTCAGTAGAGAAGCAGGGTCACTAGATAGAGCTAGAGGGAATCTTGCAAAAACAGGCAAGATGCTAAGAAGTGGACTAGTGTAGAAAGCTCTTTAATGGCAAAAGCGTGTATTGAGTAAGTCCTTCTGCATTCTGCTAAAAGACAGGGAGCAAGGCAAATTTTAATT
>NW_007730274.1:82452-93854 GCF_000696425.1 Galeopterus variegatus | reverse complement strand
TGCTGGCTTTGAAGATTGTTTCAGTTTGCTGGGACTGCCATAACAAAATACCACAGAATGGATGTCTTAAACAACAGAAATTTATTTTCTCACAGTCCTGGAGGCTGGAAGTCCAAGATCAAGATGTTGGCAGGTCTGGTTTCTCCTGAGTCCCCTCCCATTGCCTTGTAGATGGCCATCTCCTCACTGTGTGCTCATATGGTCTTTCTTCTGTGCATACACATCCCTGGTGTCTCTTCCTCTTTTTATAAGGGCATCGATCACATTGGATTAAGCCCCCACCACAAAGGCCTCATTAATCACATCTTTAAACACTTATTTCCAAATATGGTTACATCCTGAGGTACTGGGGGTTGTGACTTCAACATGAATTTGGGGGAACCCAAGTCAGCACATAATACAGATAAAAGAAGGAGGTCATGAGCCAAGGAACGTAGGTAGCCTCTAGACGCTGGAAAAGGCAAGGAAATGGATTCTACCTCCAGCTAGGAATGCAGCCCAGCTGACCCCTTAGTTTTAGCCCAGTGAAACCCGTGTCCAACTTCTACCCGACAGAACTGTAAGATGTTAAGTTTGTTCTGTTTTCAGCCACTAAATTTGTGATTTATTTTGTTATGACAGTAACAGAAAGCAAAGGCACTGTCAGCACTTAATGAACAAATAAATATTTCCCGGGACCCTGCTGTGTACCCATATTATCATGGACAATAACCTCCCCTCAAGAGGCTGGTGTCAGTTTCCTCTTACTGCATAACAAAATACCCCAAAGCACAAAGGCTTAAAATATCAATCATTTATCATGGCTCAGATGTCTTCTGTGAACTGGGGTTAGGCTGTTCAAGACCAAGTATGGCCAGGTACCCCTGACTAAGCTTTTGGAGCTGGGGAAGTTCTTCCCCTCCTTGCACGTCTATGGGTTAGTTGGGGTGGCTTCGTTCCACACCTGGCTCACCCTTCTAGGACCAGCAGGCTGCCATACCATTTGTCATAATGGCTGCAAAAATCTATAGTCACACCATCAGTGTGGGAGGTTCCCCTTTCTCCACATCCTTGCCAGCATTTATTATTCTCTGTCTTTTTTATAATGGCCATTCTAACTGGTGCAAAATGATATCTCAGTGTGGTTTTAATTTGCATTCCCCTGATGCTTAGTGATGCTGAGCATCAACCAAATCTTTACTGTGTTTGAACAGTGCATTAAATTATGTGTTCTTCCACAAATACGTTTGCCTCTCATTTTCATTTTGTGGCTGGATTTCATTTGTTAAGCAATTCAAGAACATTTAATGTGATCTACCTTAGCAATTCTAACTCTGCTCGATCTTGTTACTTGAAGAAGGAGCAGAAAAAATGGAAGGAGGCCAACTCAGTTGAGATCATGTCTTCGATTTTTTTTTTTAAGTGGATCACTAGTGTTTCCATTTTAAAATCTTTAACTTTATGATTATGTTCTAATTACATCACTGTTTCATTTTTTAAAAGCCACATCATTAATTCTGATATGCTACTGCTGACCAGTGGTAAAAGCTAACGGGAGCAAATGAAAACTTCTCGAGAGAAAAACCTTATCCACGTATGTTGTTGGAATTGAGTTGATGGGATTCGTCCCCTACTCCAGATGTTTCGAAAGTCACTTTTCATTCCAAATGTTTTTTCCATACGTTCATCATCCTGATTTGGTCTGAATGATGGACTACAGATTGTAAAATTGATGAATGTCTCCCTTTTTCCATTCTCTCATCAGATGAACTGACCAAACAAGACAGCTTTGAGAAATTGATATATTTTATTGTTCAGATAAAAAGAAGATCTTCTTGTCAAATTCTTTTGCCACAGCAATTTCTTCCAAGGTGAGATCATTGTCAGTATGAGACAGCTTTGAGAAATTGATATATTTTATTGTTCAGATAAAAAGAGGATCTTCTTGTCAAATTCTTTTGCCACAGCAATTTCTTCCAAGGTGAGATCATTGTCAGTATTCATCTTAATCACTCCTCAAACTTAGTAGGTGAGTCCAATAGTATATTAAATGTAAGGACAGGATTCCATAGCCCATAATGTGTCCTTCATGCTCTAAAGAGCTTGAGAAAATAGAGATCTAGGGTGGACAGTACCTCAGGGAACCTGTAGACCAAGTGTTACAGCAGGTTCCATGGGCATCATTCATATTATTAAAATTTTTTGTTGCACTTAAAACACAATGAACTCTATCCATCTGCTTGGAAATAAGCTCCAGGCTCCCCTTTCCTAATAAATGAATCTTTTTCTAATCCTCAAATACCCTCAAATGAGTCCACTCTTCTCTTTTTTCCTTCACAAACTTTCTTGAATGAATGAATAAATGACACACCCTATTTTTTAATCTACCTCATACCTCCTTGATTATGTCTCTGTTATTATGTTAAATTTTACTCTCAGGCATCATGTATAGCAAATACAATCGCTTTTTCAGTAACAAATGCTTGTCTCTTCATAGATCAGTCAAAAGCCAGGCAGGGGGCTTGCATGAGGTCTTCAAGTCTGGAAAAAAGCCCAGCCCATCTAAAGGAATGTCAATCCTCAACCCCAGCTTGTGTGGGTAGGTGGGCACTGGAGCAAAGTATGAAAAAATAAATATTGACTTTTACAGTAAAGATCATGGTTTTTTTGACATCTGGCTTAAAATTTTAGACATCTTGTAATCCAGACATACCAAAAAATGCCTCTGGTCTAAATATGCAGCCCATGCGTGATTTATTTTTGTAAGTCTGATGTTCTGATTACCTCTCTTCACTGCAGCAGATTGTATCTCCTCCCTTTCCTGAATTCCCATAGTACTTCATACCTCTCTTTTTGGGTTTCTCATATTCTGCCTTGCTATTTCAGCAGAGTTACCCTTTATCAGTATGACTGTGTACTCAGCCACTAACCGACAAAAGCAGCAGGATATTTATTATGCATCCTAACAGATATTCCATTGTAGGATACCTCCAATTATGTCATTGGAAAAACTTAAAGATAGCTTCAAGAACCCAGGTTATTTCCACCTTTTTGCTACCTTGTTGGCTTATCTGAGGATAAGCTGTGGGGAGAAAGTAAATATAGCATTTCCATGCATCAAATCTAAAAAAAAAAAAATTCTGTATTCCTGTATGTCTGCTTATATCAATGAAGAAATCTCTCCCACAAGCCTCTGCAGCCAACTTCCCCGCTTGTCTCCTTGACCAGCATTGAATCACATAACCCCCCAACCAATCACTGTTCTACCATGATGAGTTTAGACTACCTGGAATCTCACCTAAGTCATGTGATGGAAAAGGAGCCATCAGAACAAAATCGATCTCTTCCAGCAAAGAAAAAGGGAGGTTATGCTTGCTTGGTCTTTAACCAACAGTGTCTATGACAATCTCCTGCAAGACTATAAATCCTTGGGAATAAGAACTATATTCCTGAATACAACAGTCCAACAGAGAGATGATTAGGACTGGCAGTAAAGCAGTAGGAATGGAGATTATAAATTAATGCATTACCAATGCACTTTAGCACAGAACTTGACATCTAGTAAAGACAATATATATTTGATTAAAGAATGTTGAGAAATCTCTTAACAGAGGTAAATCCAGAGCACTGTGAGAGAAAGGAGGAAGGAAGCAGTAATTCTGCCTGGGTCAGGTAGTCTTTACCATCGAGGTAATACCTCAAAACCAGCAGTTATCCTGACAAAAGTCTGTTAAGTGAACCTATGAGTCTTCCTCTGTCACTGCCACGTGGTTTGACTAACATGCATGTCAAGCCTACTGCAGGTCACAGCCAGAATTTACTACTCTTCTCTTGATTTTTACCAGGTTCACAAAATTTGAACATATCTCTTTGTCTAAAAATAATTTGATAGTTACAAACAAGGAAGTAAAGTCACCTCCTTGCTCTGTTCCAAATATTAAGGTCTTGAGACTTTTGCAGTACTACAAAAAGGTAAATCAGTAAGCCTGTAATCTTAATATTTCCTAAATACCTGCCCCACCCATCTCTGAGTAGAAACACCTTTGAGATGCAGGTATTTTTTGGCCTTTAGAGTGCAGAGATTTTTCATTCCTTGCTCCAGACTTTCCTTATACTTTCCATTTACTCACTGACTGATATGAATAAAGATAGCCACTCCACTTCAGCCTTGCATTTTTCTTCTGAATGATACTAGGATTAGATCATCAGATCAATTTATTGTTAATCCGAAGGAATTTTCTTTCTGATGAGACTAGTCAGATACATTTGTGTCCTTTGAAATCACTACAATTGACCCAGCGGAGGTGGGCAGCTGTCTGCTCACAGTGAAGGCAATCAGAGACAAAACAGGCATTACTGAAAGCAGAAATGATGGCTCCTTTACCCTCTCAGAGCACTCCCTCTGGATGCATGTAGGTAGAGTCCTGGAAGCCTCCCTAGCTCGGTGCCAGCTAGTGCAAGTGTTTCCATGAAACAGTACACGGATAACCAACAAAGATGAAATAGCAGACAGAGAACCTGCCACCCATGTGATGAAGCACTTTTTGGACATTTTAGCCATCCCAGGGCACTGCTGATACTGCCTGAGGCAGAGAAAGTGCCTGGTCAAGAATCATAAAGAATAAGATATTCTTGTTTGAAACCAAAATGCTTTGGGGTAATTTGCGTAGAACAATAGGTAGCTGAAACAAGGAGATTACAGAGATCCTATGAGAGAAACCTGAGGGTCATGATAGGCTGAAACTGAGACAGTAATTGATCCTAAGAGTTGCCTCAGTTTCCAAAGACCTTCCTTTCCTAATTCCAAGCTTTGTTCAGTCTCACGGTAGTGTGGATTGAATGCTTGTGTGCCCCAACAATTCATATTTTGGAATCCCAGTGCCCAAGGTGATGAATTTGGAGGTGGGGCCTTTGGATGGCAATTAGAGTTAGATTAGGTCCTGAGGGTGGTGTCCTCATGATGGGATTAGTGTCCTTTAAAAGAAGAGGTACACACAAGACCTCTCTCTCTCTTTCCACCATGTGATGACATGATGAGAAAGTGGCTGCCTGCAACCCTGAAGAGAGCCTTGCCAGAACCCCACCATGCTGGTACCCTGATCTCAGACTTCCAGCCCAGAACTGTGAGAAGTGGATTCTGATGTTTATAGGCCATCCAGTCTAGGGTTCTTTGTTATAGCAGCCCAACTGACTAAGATGCACAGTAAACCCCCTTTTTGCTCAAGACCGCTTCTCTTTCTTGCAACAACTAAATAAACAACATTAGGGCTTGGGTCAATGAGCTCAGCTTTGGGTACTGGTTATAATCCCTGGGACTAGAGAGGGAAGCAGGCTCTATCCTGGAAGGGTCATGAATCCTGGGTCAAAGCCAGAAGGTGAGCTCAGGAATAGGACAGAAACCCACAGAAGCACTAGGAGAGGCAAGGCAGACAATGCCAATGCCCCCAAATAAGGTGGCAGCTGCTCAGTTCCCCTAAATCAGAAGTCCTGGAAACTGTGAGCAGGGCTGAGGATACATGTGGCAATAAAGTGACCCTGATACCACAAGGATGATATACCGACAGCTCCAGAGGCAGACAGAGATAGACACTGCCCAAATCCTGCTTTGCTCCACCCTAGCCAGTCTCTGGAGAAGTATGTGTGCCTGATGAGCTTGAGCAACAAGCAACAACAACAACAACAGCAACAACAACAATAATAATAATAGGCAGGAAATGAAAGGACAGTAGAAGAACTGAAGTATCTCAGAACCAACAGGAAATGACAGCCTGAGAAAGCATGGGTCTGACAGAAGTAACAGCTTGCAGCCTGCCTCTACCCATCCATCTGCCGTGGATTGATTGAATTGTGTCCCCCAAATTTCATATATTAAAAGCTTAATCCCCACTGTAACTGTTGAGGGTGGGAAATCCTATTATGGTAATTGAAAGGTGGAGGAGCTTGAAGAGGTGATTCGGTTGTAGGACCACGACATAGTGAACAGATTAAAAATGGTGGTCATGGTATTATTTGGAGGCTTTAAAAAGAGAGTGAGTGATGAGGTTAGTCTCTCTCTCTGCTCCACCATTTGCAATGTGATACCCTGCCGTCACCAAAGTCACCACAGATGAAAATGTGTTCCCTGGACTTTGGATTCTGGGCCTCAGAAACAGTAAGCAATACATTTTGTTTTTCTTTATAAATGACCCAATTCCATGTATTTTGTTATAAGCAACAGAAACAGACTAGTACACCATCTGATGTCAGCCTGGGTGGACAGAGCAACTTGACAGCAAGCAAAGCTCCACATGTTGATGGGCTGTTGTCAGGTAAAGAGAACTCTGAGTTGGAGCTGGAATTGAGGAATAAGACTTGTAGCAATTAGGATGAGCTAGGTTATGCTGCAGCAACAAAAAAATCGAGAATCTCGTGGCTTACAGTTGTAAAGTTTACTTTACACTATGTCTATCATAGTCATCACTGGAGCTCTGCTCATCACAGTCACTCAGGGACCCAAGCCCTTGGGAGGGTGCCTGCTGCCTTGGCTCCATGTTTGCAGAGGCAGGGAGGAAATGGCCACCTGAATGCTAGAGGCTCTGCTTGGCAATGACACACCATTTTTTGCTCATGTTGCACTGGCCAAAGTGAATTACACGGCTACTCACGCATTCACTCAAGTGGGTCTGCATAATCCTTCCACAGGGAGGGACTTTGACATGGGTGAAGAATAAAAGCCAGCCATAGGGCCCAGGCTGCAGGAAAGGAGCACAGCAAGAATCCAGACATGTGAGAGCTGAGGTACTGAGCACAGCATCAAGTTAAGGATTCAAGTGTGAAAGCAAGTTCATAAAGCCATAAATGATAGTCAAACAGCCGTGGCAGCTACCATCTACCAAGTCTCCCCTGGTTTTGAGCCAGACCCTTTCTATACATTATCATCATCACCCATCATACATACATTATTTTCTCTTCACAAGGATTCTGCATGTTTAGTGTATCTACCGTTATATTACCAATGTGAGGCTGGGGGTCAGAAAGATTGCATCACTTCGCCAGGGTCAAAGTGCTAGAAAATGGCAGAGCTGGGACCTGAACCCTGCTCTAGTTACTCCCAAAGTCCATGATCTTTCTTTTCTTCCCATAATACCACTCTTCCTCCCTCAGTACCATTGCAAAGTAGGACCTATCAGAGATCACATGAGCTCTGATCTGTCAGACCAGTGGCTTTACATTTTCTGCAGAGATGTACAAATCAGAATTTTCAGGGCATCATGAGTGTATAATATTGGGGTAGAGAGAAGGGCCTGGAGGAACAGGTTATAATCAAGTATGTTCTTCCAAATGAAAGCCCACTACCTACTCCTTAAACATACATTAAGATCTTAATGCAATAAAAATCAGCATCTAAAGAGTTATTTGTTGCAAATCAGAGTGAAACTTTTCTCTTTCATGCCTTATGGAGAGTCCAGTGAGCCATACAACAGAAACAAATCCCCCAGTCAGATCTCAGTGCTGCCTGTGAAGGCTCCTGTCATGCATGGATTACCTTCCCCACTGACTGCAGAGGAGTGGCAGGGGTTTCACTATGCTAGAATCTTGAAGATGCACTCAGAGCATCATTTCTGCTGAACCGGGCAGCCGTAATGAAGGCAGTCTCTCTCCTCCTTCACATCTGCATGTGCTCATTCACTTAACGTAAACCTATCGCCTTAGAGAGTTCAAATTAAAATGCTATTTGTCATTAAGCATTAAACTAGAAGAAATAGTGGTTAAATCTGGTGATCATCAAGTGGCTTCTGGTTCCTGAGGTCCTGGGAGAACACACACATCACTTTGGTACATACCCTAGGCTTTCTATGGGCACATCTGAGTTGTGTGCTTTTTACCATACAACACAAGCCAAAATGCTAGAAGAAGACATAGGTCACCTGTTGATATGTATCTCTCTGGGAAATAAAGGAACCCCCAGGAAAATGCATCATGATCCAGAGACATTCAGCAATGCTAAA
Source organism: Galeopterus variegatus (assembly GCF_000696425.1). NCBI lineage: Eukaryota > Metazoa > Chordata > Mammalia > Dermoptera > Cynocephalidae > Galeopterus > Galeopterus variegatus. The sequence goes on along the minus strand of NW_007730274.1, from coordinate 85,887 downwards.
CAAGATTTTACTGAGTTCTCATTCTGTACCAGATATTGTGTTCAGCATTAGGAAAACAAAGGTGGATGAGATATTATGCCTGCCCTCAATGACTCAATCTGGAGGAGTAGACACACAGACACTGTGTCATAGGAACAATATCAGGTGCCAGAGAAACACTGTATAAACACCAATGTCTGTGGATTACTTTTCCTTCTTTTGTAAAATTTGCAAGCCAAATTAACATGACCATTTTCAATAAAACGGGGGGGGGGGCGTTGATTATGTGATGCCAAATAACCAGATGTCTCCGTTCAGCGAATGAAGGCATAATCTGATTGTTGTGTGTATTGTGTTGCTGTATGGGATGTGTTTTTCAGATATTGCTAAATATTTGTCTAAGAATGAGTTAACTAAAATTCATAGAACACTAGTTTCAGCTTAGAAATATAAAGAGCTGGAAAAAGAACCCTAACTTGGAACATTGGACAAATCACAATATTCTAGAAGAAATAGTAATGGAAACTCTTCAGGTAAAAGGAATATATCAGTAAGAAAGCTGTATCTAAACAAAGTAATTAGGAATATTGGAAATGGAAAAAAGAACCCAAAAATGAAAAAATTTTTCTTGTTTTAAATTATTCTAAAAGAAAACAGTTTAAGGCAAAAATAGTAACAATATTCTGCATGTTTATAGTACATGTAAAAGTAAAATATATGGCAACAATAGCACATAGGATGGGAGGCAGGAGGATGGGAGGTGGGAATTATTCTAAACATGCCGCCATGCCTCCACCCCAAGATCCCAAGCCCTAATCCTCAGAACACATGAATTTAAGAAAATACCACTTCTGTGACTGTTACTTATAGGGGACAACTGACTCTAATCAGCCTCTGATGATTATTCAGGTGGAGCTGATGCAATCACCTAAGCCCTGCAAAGCAGAGAGCATTCCCAGATGGCTAGTGGAAGGAAGTCAGAGACATTTGAGGTATGAAAAGGATTCGACATGCCACTGTTCCTTTGAAGATGAAGAAGACATGTGAGAAGAAATGCTGGCAATCTAGAGGAGTTGAGGACAGCCCCGGATGACAGCCAACAAGGAAACAAGGACTCAGATCCATAGCCACAGAGAACTGGATTCTACCAACAATCTGAATGAGCTTATGTATTAGTCCATTTCTTTTGCTTGTAACAAAATACCTGGAACTGGGTAATTTATAAGGAAAATGAAATTTATTTCTTACAGTTTCAGAAGCTAGGAAGTCCAAAGTCCAGGAAACACATCTGATGAAGGCTTTCTTTGGTGGTGACTTCTGTGATGGCAGGGTATCACATTGCAAAACTGGTGGAGCAAAGAGAGAGAGAGAGAGAGAGAGAGAGAGAGAGAGAGAAGATGCCAGGGTCTTTTAAACAACCAGCTCTCAAGGGAACTAATAGAGTGAGAACTCACTACCCCCACCCCCCAGGGAGAGCATTAATCCATTCATGTGGGATCCGCCCCCATGACTCAAAAGGCTTCCAACACTGCCACATTGGGGATCATATTTCCACATGAGTTNGGGGGGGGGGCGTTGATTATGTGATGCCAAATAACCAGATGTCTCCGTTCAGCGAATGAAGGCATAATCTGATTGTTGTGTGTATTGTGTTGCTGTATGGGATGTGTTTTTCAGATATTGCTAAATATTTGTCTAAGAATGAGTTAACTGAAATTCATAGAACACTAGTTTCAGCTTAGAAATATAAAGAGCTGGAAAAAGAACCCTAACTTGGAACATTGGACAAATCACAAATTAACTGCTTGTCTTGAACCAATCAGAAAGTTTATATCACAGGAAAAACAGACAACCTATATATAGAGACTGGCATCTGCAGGGAATAACAGGCACCTGAGACTGCTGAACACAATAAGCCATTATGAAGCATGTAGTTTAAGTATTCTAATGGATTGCTAAAAATTTAATGAATTACAATTAATGAATTTTACCTGTGTAAGAGAAAGAAAGTTCTAGGAGCCATTAATATAGGAGGGTTCGCATCTTTGTGCACGCTTTCCTTCCTGAATACCACCAGACACTCACAGGGAGGATTGGGCAGAATTCTGAGAAGCTTCCCAAGTGGTACCCTTTTGGAGAGTGGAACAGCAGTTACTGCTGAAACTCTGCCCGGACCCAGCTCCACTATTTCCCTTAAAGAACGAAAACTCTAATTTGCATGGGAAGGGGTAACTAACAAAAGCTTACCTTAGGGCGCTGGTGGAAACCTACTGCAACTGCATGAAAGAAAGCCTAACACAGCTCTACCCCTGGGGGAGGAAGAAGAGCAGACCTATGAGAACCAAGGATGAAGTGTCTGCCCAAGACTGAGGCTTCCTAAGAATGTCACCAAACTCCCCACTTCCCCTTACTTCAGCACCAGGCTAACAATCTCAAGTCAAAGCAATGGTAGAATACAGCTGCGTGCCAGTGCATGGCACAAAGGAAAAGCCCAAACCTGAGGGAAAGCAGAAATCAAGAAAATGACCTCTGTCAAATCAACCTCCACCCTTAACATCACACATCACTAGACGAATTTTGTGCCTGTGGTGCACTCAGAGTAACCATAGCAACAAACATCAACCAAACCCAACTCTTGACTCAATTAGCACCCCCCAACATCACCCCCTTCCCACTAAAGGCCTCTCAGAGGTGACCAAAGTTTTCTTACACTATTTGGCTTGTATTTGGAAAAGGTATACTCCTCTCATCTCTAAACATGAAAAAAAATTATCTCACTAATGCTCTCCTACATAAGATATCTAGTTTTCAAAAGAAAAAAATACAATAACAACAACAAAAAACAATTAAGATATACAAAAAAAGAAGAGAAAATACACTATAAAGAGAGAGCAATTATCGGAACTAGACTTGGATATGACAAACATGCTGGAATCATTATACAGCAGAGAATTTAAAATAACTAGGACCGGTATACTAAAGAAGCTAATGTAAAAAGTAGAAAACATATAAGTTCAGGTAATTTCAGCAGAGAGAGAGAATTTATCAAAAGGAATCAGATGTAAATGTTAGAAATACAGCACACTGTAAACAGAAGTGAGGAATGACTTCTGTGGGCTCCTCAGTAAACTCAACATAGCCAAGGAATCAATGAACTTGTAGATAGGTCAGTAGAAATTACCAAATTGAAGATACAGAGGGAAAAAAGAATGAAAATAAAAACAATCCAGAATAGTCAAAAACTGTAGGAAAATATCAAATGGTCTAAAATATCTGTGACATGAATCACGGAAGGAGAGAAATATAGATGGGTATAAGAAATATTTCACTAAGAATTTTCCAAAATTAATGACAGACACCAACCCCAAATCCAACATACTCAAAGAACATGAGCAAGGGAAAAAGATTTTTTTTAATCTAGACATGTCATATGCAAATTGATAAAAACCAAAAATT
>NW_007730274.1:80505-81895 GCF_000696425.1 Galeopterus variegatus | reverse complement strand
CCCCCATGACTCAAAAGGCTTCCAACACTGCCACATTGGGGATCATATTTCCACATGAGTTCTGGGAGGACAATACATCCAAACTCCATCAGCTTGAAAGTAGATTCTTCCTCAGAGCTTCCAGATGGGAGCTCCACCCAGGCAAGACTATGGGTGTGAGACCTTGAGCAGAGAACCCAGGCAAGCCCATCTTGATTTCTGATTTACAGAACTGTGAGATAATAAACAGGTATAATTTTATGCCACTATGTTTATGGTTATATATATGGAGCAATAGAAAGATAATACATGGCCAATCAATAAAGGAAAAGAAGAAATAAGTTTAAAAAGAAAATGGTGAAGTTTTTCAAAATATCATCTGAAGAGGAAAATAAAATACTTTTGAGCCATAGGGGGCATTGCTGCAGCAAGCTGGCCATACCAACAAGGGAAGACATGATATTGGCAAGGGAGACAAAGTCTCAGCTAATGTCCTTCCACCACAGCCAACATGCAAGAACACTCCAAATGCTCATCCCACAAGTAAGCCCTTCATTGTGTAGTTCCCGTCCTAGTTCCTTAGGTGTTCCCACACTCAAAATGTAAGGACCAAATGGAGAGGGAAACCATAGAGTCTTTAATGTTTTTCTTTTGACTATGAGCTTTTTAATGGAAAAGAAATCTCTACTCTATAAGTGATTATGAAAAGTTTATTCCAGTGTTGATAAAGGTAAAGTTTCCTTCCAGTTGTGTTGAATCTAGGTGCAGCCAACACAAGCTACCACCATGATGCTGCCCAAGTTTTCCCCCCATGAGATCAGTGTCATTGTTTTTGGAGTGCACATAATCCACTGCCACCAAAAATTCTGGCCCCTAAAAGTATAACTGATGCTATTTCCAAGCCAACTGGTGACTGTGTGGTCAACTGTGTGGCTAAGAACTACTGTGAACTTGACTATTCAAAAAACAATGTACTGTATGATGCTATAATGGTGGATACATGATATTATGCATTTGTCAAAAGCCATAGAACATACAATACAATGAGTAAAGCCTACTGTAAACTATGGATTTGAGTTGATAATAATGTATCGGTATTGGCTCATCGCTAGTAATAAATATACCACACTAATCCAAAATGTTAATAATGGAGGACGGAGAGAAGGGAGTGAAGAAGTGTATGGGAATTCTCTGTACTCTTTCCTCATTTTTCTGTAAGCCTAAAAGTTATTTTTAAAATAGTCTATTAATTGTTTAAAATGTTCACATTAAGATAATACCTTCCTTCTGTTTTCTGACTCATTTATGCTCCCTTGTCCCTACACACACACACACACACACACACACACGGAAAACCACGAAGCACACTGCTATCGTTGGCTTCCATGAGACTGTCCCATATTGCTAGTCT
>NW_007730274.1:78801-79755 GCF_000696425.1 Galeopterus variegatus | reverse complement strand
TGTTTTCTGACTCATTTATGCTCCCTTGTCCCTACACACACACACACACACACACACACACGGAAAACCACGAAGCACACTGCTATCGTTGGCTTCCATGAGACTGTCCCATATTGCTAGTCTGATGAAACACTGATTGACTGCAAGACACCTCGCTGGAACTATTATAGAATTGTCCTGGGGTTTTCTGATTCTGGAAGCTGCAACACCAATAGTCAACACTCTTTTCATATTTTCAGCAGCTTCAACAATGTGGCAGGAAAGCACACAGCTAATTAAAAGGTGAAAGGAAACTAATGCAGTGAAGAAACATTAACAACCATTGAGCAATGCAGAGAATGTTCCTGACATGAAATTATTTTTCAGTAGCTCCACCTAAACTAAAAAGAAAATGATTAAATGTAAAATTTGCCCTTTTTCCTAGGAGTACAGTTGTGACCACCTTGGCTTTACAGAAAAGCAGAGAAAATCACTAGATGTAATGACAGAATCAATAGACCACAAGAAGGTGACCATTCTGAGACTTCAGAGCAAATATTCCCTTTTGGGAAAAAAAAATCCCTCCAAGAAAATTAATATTATCAGAGAAAAAATTCTGATTGATTTTATGAATGAATTTCAAAAGAAGTTTACTTATTTGAAGTAGGAACAAAATTTAGACCTTGAAAGACATAAATAGCAAAATTTATAATGCTTTGGGGGCAATGAACAATAGACTGTATAATGCAGAAAACAAAATATATGATTAAAATATCAACTCAAGGGCTGACCCCATGGCACACTCGGGAGAGTGTGGCACTGGGAGCACAGCGGCGCTCCTGCCGTGGGTTTGGATCCTATATAGGGATGGCCAGTGCGCTCACTGGCTGAGCGTGGTGCGGAAGGTACCAAGCCAAGGGTTGCAATCCCCTTACCAGTCACAAAAAGGACAAATATATATATATATATATATAT
>NW_007730274.1:76122-77572 GCF_000696425.1 Galeopterus variegatus | reverse complement strand
GGCAATAAATGAAAAAGCCATCTAGAAATTATACTTTTCCCTCTTCAAAATTTTGTCAATCGTCAATCATGTTTTGTAGCATCCACAGAGAATGCAGCTATCTATAGAAGAAACTGTGTGGGGCAGATCTCAAAATCCTGGATTTGGAGCCATAAGACTGACTCGAGACCCAAACCCACCTTTTTTGTGCCTATCAGTTGTGTGGCTTCAGACAAGTTCCTTTTTGTTTGGGGACTTTGGTTTCTTCTACCATGACCGGGGCATAGTGATGTGTTCAGTGATCCATGCCACACCCCCACCAATGCACTTCTATGAGGATACATTAAGACAATAAAATTGCTGAAATATCCAAAAGGGTGACAAGGATTAAAATGATATTTTCTAATTTAATTTGGGGGTTTGTTTTAGTCTGTTCAGGCAGCTATAACACAAAGACCTAGAGTAGGTGTCTTACAAATTTCTCACAGTTCTGGAGGCTGGGAAGTACAAGATGAAGGCTCCAGCAGATTTGGTGTCTGGTGAGAACCTGTCTCCTGGTACACAGAAGGCCAGCTTTTTGTTGTTCTGGCTCATAGATGGCATCTTCTTGCTGTGTTTTTTGTGGTGGTAGTGGTAAGGGATCTCTGTGGAGACTTTTTTATAAGGGCAATAATCCCATTCATGAGGGTTCAATCCCCATGAACTAATCACCTCCTACTATGGGTTGAATGTGTCCCCCAAAAGTTTATATGTTGGAAATGTGATTCCCATTGTGACAGTGTTAAGAGGGTAGGAAATCCAATTATTTGAAAGGTGAGGCCTTTAAGATGTCATTGGATCATGAGGACTATACCTCTGTGAATGGATTAATTCATTCATGGAGTAATGGGTTAGTTATTTAATGGGTTTTCATGGCATAGACTGATGGCTTTAAAAGGAGATCACATGAGAGCCCTCCTGCTATTCTCACCATGTGATACTGCCATGAGACTTTATACAGAGCCCCCACAAAGAAGAGGGTCCTCACCAGATCTACCCCCTGGACTTGGACTTCTCAGCCTTTAAAACTGTAAGAAATAAACCTTTTATTTATACATTACCCAGTCTCAGGTACTCTGTTACAAGCAACAGAAAATGGACTAATACACCTCCCAATCGCCCCACCTCCTAATATTATTATCATGAAAGTTAGGATTTCAACATATGAATTTAGGAGGGACATGAATATTTAGACGATAGCAGGATTAATCACTGAATCCAAATAGTAAAAGGACCCACAAGATACTTTACTAAATATTTATATAACAAAATTTACTATATTGCCTCATGTATTAATTAACTTGATAAATAAATATTAATAATATGTTCATTACGTGCATAAAAGTAATCTTGTCTCTGCAGAGTTTACAAAAAAACTGTATAGCATGACCACTGCCTTACAAGTACTTATAATTCTAATGGAAAGTAAGAC
>NW_007730274.1:69321-75998 GCF_000696425.1 Galeopterus variegatus | reverse complement strand
TGGACTAATACACCTCCCAATCGCCCCACCTCCTAATATTATTATCATGAAAGTTAGGACTTCAACATATGAATTTAGGAGGGACATGAATATTTAGACGATAGCAGGATTAATCATTGAATCCAAATAGTAAAAGGACCCACAAGATACTTTACTAAATATTTATATAACAAAATTTACTATATTGCCTCATGTATTAATTAACTTGATAAATAAATATTAATAATATGTTCATTACGTGCATAAAAGTAATCTTGTCTCTGCAGAGTTTACAAAAAAACTGTATAGCATGACCACTGCCTTACAAGTACTTATAATTCTAATGGAAAGTAAGACGTATGCACCTGAATAGATAATATACTAGGATATTTAAGGAATATGTAGATGAAAAGGCTGAATAAGTGCTGTAGGAATTTAGAAGAAGGCACTTCCCAGCCTGAGGCAGGTGAGGATTTAGTTGGGTTCTGGAGAATGGATAAGTGAGGCAAAGACTGACTAAAAGTATACCCTAACCATTTCCCTTCCTTCCTATGCAAAAAAATAGATGCCATGTCTTAGCCTCTCTTGCAGCTACATGTGCTCATGTGACTGAGTTCAGACCAATGAGACACAGATAGAAGTGATACGTTCCCCTCCATGCCTGGCCCATAAAAGATGCGACAAATTACTCCATGTTCTGACTTTTCCTCCATTGGAAGCTCAGAAGCAAGGATCAAGTGAAGAATTACATGGCCCCTGGGGATAAAAAAGTCACTAGTTGGAACAACTCTGGATGCCAAGTGACTTTATAGGGAAGACTGTCCCCCTCCTCCAACCCAGCCTACAATGGACAAAGAGGTGAAAAATAAGCTTATTTTGTTAAGCCCTGAGATTTGGGTTGTTGGGTTGTTTTTGTTTTTTGTTTTTTTAAAGATGGCTACCTCACATAATATAAGACTATGCTGTGAAGTGGGGCAGAAAGGAAAACAGAGGAATAACTGGAGCCCAGCATGCTTCATATCTGTGCTCCTCAAACATAAATCTTGCATATGAATATTCATGGGGGGCTAGTAAAGTACAAATTCTGATTCAGCAGGTCTGGGGTGGTACTGAGGTTATGCACTAGCAAGCTTCCAGGTGATGCTGATGCTGCTAGTCCATAGACAACATTTTGAGTAGCAGAGGTCTCCAGAGAGTAAACATTGCAACAACAGCCCATAATGAAGAGATAGACAAAATTCCAGGTGTTTTTTCTGTTCTAACTTTCACCCAGTCACTTAACACATAGCACTTCTGATACCAGATGTGTAGGAATATTTCCCCACATATGAAGCAATTTTCAAGCAGACACCACCTGGGTGTCTTCTAATTCAATTCTGACACCATCTATCTGGAGATAGCCTCAGATCCCACACGCTGAGTGCTCAGTCCCACAAGACTTCCCCCCACTTTGGATGCCAGTCACAAGCACAAGTTGTGACCTGTGTTTCACAGAACTCAGATAAATATGTATTTACATTCATCAGTTTATTATAAAGGATATTACAAAGGATACTGACGAACAGCCAAATGGGAGAGATGCATAGGGTGAGGTGTGTGGGAAAGGGTGTGGAGTTTCCATGCCCCGTCCCACAGGTGTGCCACCCTCCAGTAACCTCCACATGTTCAGCTATCTGGAATTTCCTTGAACCTTGCCCTCTTGGGTTTTTATGGAGCCTTCATCACATAGGCATGATTGATTACATCATTGACCATTGATGACCATCTCAACCTTCAGACCCTCTCGCCTCCATGGTGGATGGGGTTTGGGGCTAAAAGTCCCAACCCTCTAATCATGCCTTGGTCCTCCCAGTGACCAGCTCCCATCCTGAAACTATCTAGGGTCCCCGCCACCAATCATCTCATTAGCATACACAAGACAGACTCCTTATCACTCCTGAGATTCCAAGGATTCTAGGAGCTCTGAGCCAGAAAACAGGGATAAAGACCAAATATGTATTTCACAAAATCATGGCCCCCTCCTCAGTAAAACAGTATAGGGCCATCTGTGGATATGTGCTTCATTTTGGGACTGAGCTCTATGTATTTTGGTTCTGTTAACGATGATACAAATGTCAAAGAAGGTTTGTTGCACGCTGTGTGCCCACTGATTATATGGACTTGGACACGGAAAGTTTCTTTTAAAACATGGGAATCATGATCAGAAATAAGTGCCACTTTTCTTTATTATTTATGCTAGTAGAATATTTAAGAAGCCTCATTTTGCAGCACCCCAACCAAATAAGCACCTGAATTTAGGTGCATAGAGTAAAACAGGAAAACTTTTTAAATTAGTTCATCTTTAAGAAAGAAAAGTTTAGCTAGGCTTCGAAGTGTTTTCCATTATTAAGCTACTTTGACAAAAGGGTAAAAACCCACACACGACTATTAATGTTCAGAGCAACAGGGAAATTAAGTTGCCTTTCACATTTAACTTCCTATTATTGCTTTTCCATTTCTACTTAATCATTACATCTTTTCCTAAATAAGTAGGGGGGAAAGTAAAAATAAAAAGATACGGAGAAAGAAAATCTCCACCCAAGTCATTTCTAGGAAACTGGGTATAACAGTTTCAAACTTGCATTGTAATTACTTATAAAAAGAAATTTAATTCATTTGCTTCTCATAACTCATTTTTCAGATATAATTAAAGTGACCTCAAGAAGGAGGTTAAAAAAGTAGAGTCAATTTGTACAGAGTAGATTCCAGACTTTTCAGTTCTAATGAGTTCTGTTTTGTGAGAATCAGAAATAATGTTCCTTCCATTCTCTTCTAAATAAGCATGGTTTAAGCATGCTTTTTTTTTTTTTTTTTTGGTCCAAATGTAATATGGTCAAAAAGCCTATCATGCACGTGAACAGGGGCTCTAGCCCCTCAAAGTAGGCAGAGCTTTATTTTATCATTTTGAGGGCAGGGGAAGGGTGGAGACTTAGAAATATCTCTACACACACCCATTTCCCACTTGGAATGTCTAAATTATATAGACATCATTTCCTGACTTCCTGGAAAATAATGGGCCTCCTTTGGAAATTTAACCTGATTAGTAACTTCCACAGTACCAGTGAGTTTAACAGATCATTTTTCAAAGCTGGCACCAGTCAAGCAAAAATTGTGGAATTCTGGGGCATGGATGGAGGAGAGAGAAGAGACAAGGTGACAGAAAACAGAGTATCTGAGGTTGCGTGACCCAGTCCTGAATTCCCTCTAGATCTCCCCTACTGGATTGGGGCATGGATGGAGGAGAGAGAAGAGACAAGGTGACAGAAAACAGAGTATCTGAGGTTGCATGACCCAGTCCTGAATTCCCTCTAGATCTCCCCTACTGGACCCATGTCCTGCAGGTGGGAATGATCAGGAAAGAGTTGGTACATGGAAAAGGTAAACCTGTGATTCCTTATGTGGTCACCACAGGACAGTGTTGCCTTCAAACTCTAAAGGCAGTTTCAGGAATCCCTGAGAATGATGGCACCTCATTTCCAAGGTGGCAACACAGCCAGATAAAGTGTAGGTTCTTTACTGTATCTGCACAGCTCAGGAATGTCCCGAGAACTGGAACCCAAAAGCATGCCAGTGTTTCCCCGTGATTTCCCAGAGGTTCCTACAATTAGTTGTGGTCCCCAGGAACACCTGGCATGCCTCTTCTCACTTTAGCCTCTTGAAGAAGAGCTCTCCAGGGGGAACTGTCAGAAAGAAAACAGTCAGTCATCATTCACTGGGTTCAGCCACAGTCATAGAGAACTCGGCGCTCTCCTGGGATTGGATATCCCAGGTAGGCAAGCCCGGGAGAACACAAGTTACCTAAATCCCCTAGACCATGCCAGAAAGTGGGCTGTGCTCAGCCCCGGCCATTGCTCAGTCTCTATGAGAATCTTGTAATCCAAAATACAGCATAAAGATGATAATAATTATTGCACTATTCCCTTAGCCAGTTACATCTTACCTGGAAAAGTGTTTCTATTCTCGCCACCACCTAAAATACTTAAATGGGCCCTCTCTGCTCCTAGAAAAGTAAACATTTTTTAGGAAAAAAAAAATCAGTTAAAATATCCCTTAAGACCCTTCTCCCCATTCCCTGGCATCCTATATTCTGGCCTTAATACTTAAATGGGCCCTCTCTGCTCCTAGAAAAGTAAACATTTTTTAGGAAAAAAAAAATCACTTAAAATATCCCTTAAGACCCTTCTCCCCATTCCCTGGCATCCTATATTCTGGCCTTGCTGAAATACTTTGATTTTCTTAAATTGCTTTACTCCCCCACTTCTTCTACTATACCTCTTTTCTGAAATGTATTTAACTCTTTTAGAATAGGCCCATTTTCTCTTTCATCAATTAGTGAACATATTCTACAAACATACAGTGAACACCTTAATACCCAATACATTACTCATTACTGAATATTCATTGGGAATCCAAAACCAAATGAGACCTTCTATTAGAAGATACGTATGGTAGTATTTTGTACCAGGTTCAGTCTTTGCCTCAAAAGGACTTAGAGCTGCCAATGCCCTCAGCCAAAGACCACCAAAACATATTTGTAATCACACATTAGGTTTATCAACTTGTCACAACAGAGAGAGCTCACACATATGGAACCACGGAGTGTCTCAGTTAAAGCGTGCCAGGAAGGACTTGCCATTGGATTTGGGACTGCATTAGGTTTGGGGGAGAGGGTTCAAGGAAGTGGGACTTTGCTCCGGGTTGGATGTTGTCAGAAAGTGAAGATAATTCTATTATTTGATATCTCAGTACAGACAGTCCCAGACTTACAATGGTTCGACTTGCAATTTTTCAACTTTACGATGAGTTTATCAGGAGATAACCCCATTATAAGTCAAAGAGGTCCTCATGACTTACAGTGGGGTAACAGTTCCTACTGAACGGGTACTGCTTTCACTCTGTTGTAAAGCTGAACTGTTGTACGTCAGGGACCATCTGCTGTTTTTCCAGCATTAAATGAATTTTCAACTGATGATGTTTTTGACTTAAAATGAGTTTATTGAGACATAACCGCATTGTAAGACAAGGAGCATGTGTAATTCTTTTCTAAAAAACAAGGAACAAAGCAAAACCAAAGTTGTATTTGGTTTCAAAAAAAAGCAGTGTTTGGTCATTTCTATAGTTTGGACAATGTTCTTGTTTTTGTCCGACTACGGACATGATTAGAGTGGCCTTGTTGTTACCTAGTCTATCACAGTTGTAGTGGCCTTGTCTGATGTTGGTGTTCTGTGGAATTATGTTCAATAGGAGAGAAGCAGAGATCCAGCTGAGAATGCCAGGCCTTCCTTGGCATTCGGTTGCCAGACTAGGAAAGGTGACTTTGCCAGAAGCTTCCAGAGCACCTGAGATGATCCAAACTCACATCCCCCTTCAGGAATGAAGGACAGATTGCCCCGTGCTGCTCAAGGTGCTGCCAACAAACAGCCCTCATTTGAGGCCTTGTTCAGGGATTGCCTCAGCTAAAGACAGTGGCCTTCCCCAAGGTCATGCCCATTGCTGGGGTAGACCATCATCAAATGACTGGTTACTGTGGGCGTGCAAAGGCCCTGTGGCCTTGCCCTAACTTGGAGAAGTTCTGAAGGTCATCTCATGATCAGACTACCCTGCCAGGTCACCTGAGGTTTCCAGTGAAAGTCCATGTCAGCTTGACTTCTCTCTGCCCACTCCTGCTTTCACCCTTTCCCCTCCACAAATGTCGATACCAAGAACCACCCCTAAATTTCCTGCACACTCATCTCAGACACAGCCACCTGGCAAACCTACCCTGAAACAGCACCTCCTTCAAATGCCTGTCACTGTCCTTGTAACTCTGTTTGATAATCATCTGTTACTAGGTGTAAATGCCTCAGCACTTAACACAGCATCTGATTCTAGTGGTCACCAATGTGTTCTGAATGAATAAAAGCCCAGGGAAAGTAATCGGAAGGATATCCATTCAATGCCACACCATCCAAGGAAGGAAAATTGGGGTGGATAGGCACGAAAAGGGAAGATTTTGGAAAGGTCAGTATGGTAGGCAGAATAACGCCCCCCCTCCAAATTGACTAGTCTCCAGAATTTGTGAATATGTTAGGTAACATAGCAAAGAAGAATTAAGTTTCCTTAATCAGCTGAGTTTAACATAGGAAGATTGTACTAGCTTATCTGGGCCAGCTCAGTGTAATCACGAGTGTCCTTAAATGTGGAAGAGACAGGCAGAAGAACAGAGACAGCCAGAGAAAGAAATATGTTGATAGAAACAGGATCAGAAAGATGCCTCCCTGATGGCTTTGAAGATGAAGAGATGGTACTATGAGCCAAGGAATGTGGGCAGCTTCTAGAAGCTGTGAGAGGCAAGGAAACAGGTTATCTTCTAGAACCTTCTGAAAGAAATACAGCCCTGCCTCATACAGAAAGAATTTTAACCCAACAGGACTCATGTTGGACTTCTAATCTATAGGACCATAAGATAATAAATGTGTGTTGTTTAAGCCACTAAGTTCGTGGTAATTTGTTATGGCAAATAGAAAGCAAGCAGATATGGGACGGATAACTACAAATATCTGGAGCAATAGGTGCTTCAAACTTTTCATAGACGGGCTGGCCTGGTGGCGCACTGGAGAGTGCGCCACTTGGGAGCGCGGCGGCGCTCCCGCCGAGGGTTTGGATCCCATGTGGAGACC
>NW_007730274.1:58773-68446 GCF_000696425.1 Galeopterus variegatus | reverse complement strand
AGGGCCCACTTACCCAAAAATTTTTGAGTCAAGGGGAACTTCACTCTTTCAATGGAGGGGCTGGCTGGGGGGCGCCCTGGAGAGTGCGCCACTTGGGAGCGCGGTGGCGCTCCCGCCGAGGGTTCGGATCCCATGTGGAGACCGGTTCCCGCTCACTGGCTGAGTGCGGTGCGGGTGCAACACCGAGGGTTGCGATCCCGTTGCCGGTCAGTAAAAAAGACAAAAAGGAAAAAAAAAATTTTTCATAGACATAGGCCCTAGGAACTGTGGTCTGATAAAGGAAAATTCTCCAGAAGCAGGGTTTGCAAACTCATTTTTCTCACTGAGACTGTGTTCATTTGGGATATCTTGAAACTGCTTTTGCATAACATACACACTTAAATTTAAACAAGAATATATGTTTATTTGAGATATGGAGGGTTTGGATGGTGATGATGGGGAAGCTAAAGCCCTCTCCAAGCTATACCTAAATGTCTGCCATCATTTTATTGCTTGCTTAAGTGGATGGAGGATTAGATGGATTTTGTGTTACTCTACAAACTCACATGTGAGTGGTGCTTTGTAATATACCAAATATTCTCCATCTGTTTGGCTCTGAATGACAGAACTGGGACAAGAAGGTGAAAGTTATAAGGTTGCAGATTACAGATCAATATATATTTTTAAAAAATAACAATTAGCCTTTCCCCCAGATGAGGGAGCTATCTTTTGAGGGAGTGTGTTACATGTTCAAGGACATATTGATATGTAGTTACGGCAGGTGAAAGAGGGCAGGAAGTAGGAAATTGAGAAAAGTTAATCTGTGGAATTTTCTTCCAATTTTGATACTGTGCCATCAGAGTGGATTTTTTCTGATGTATAAGACAACCCTAAGACGGTTTGCAGAGCCCCACCTGTCATATTCCATGAAAAGAAATAAAACATTCATGCATTCCTAAAAGGCAAAAAGAGTGCTTTTATAGGATTCCAAGAATGGTGCCAGTTAGTTAAATAAAGTGAAACTCACTTGTAGCATTTTAATATCTCCCCAAAGTGGTGTTTATCTTTAACTTCCACATCTAATGTAAACACCAGAAGTCAATGGTAATAAAGGTCCTGCTAACTGAAAGTGCCAGCAAACACTTGCTGGCCATACAGTTTATTCACTGGAGTACAGCTTTTAAATTAGGTGTCCTAGGTACTCTTCAGTCTTACAGCAAATTATAAAACTCATAAAATGCAATTTATAGTGTCTGTAAATGTAAAGACCATCTGGTCAACCATGAAAGAATTCAGGAGGCAGTGCAGTCTAGTGAAAAAGACAGAGCATTTGAATTTAGACAACCTGGTTTTGAGTCTCAGCTTCTAAGTAGTAATGGTCGAGTCATATCACCTTCTTTAATCTCAGTTTTCTCATCTGGAAAATGGATTCAAAATACACCATTCCCTTCTGACTATTTTATAGTCTTGGGCTTCAAAGGACATCAGGGGTATGAAAGTATATTAATGTAAACGTGACTCCCAGTAACCACTCGAGTTGCTGTCCAATTTGTAAAATTCTCCTGTGTAATGTTACTCAAGACAATGAGGTAAGTGCTTCTATTCCACGCTAACACCATGATAAGCATGGTGCATCACCAGTGGTCTGACAGTTTGTGAAATGTGATCATAATGCTTCAGCTCTGGGGTGAGAAGGCTGGGCCACTGGTTTCATCGGCTGAAAGCTTGCCCATCAGATATAAAATATCATAAATAAAAACGTGTGCACAGAAATGTGAAGAAACACTTCTCTGTAAAATTGCTAATGATTATGAATTTAATCCTCTATGTTCCTTACAGCTTACAAGATTTGCAGAGTGAATGAGAGGAAATAGAAGTATTCTAGAGAAGATAAAACCCAAATGAGGGCCAGAAGCAGCCAGCTGTCAGGTGGTCACCCATAAATGGTAAAAGAGTGATCACGGCTACATTTTCAATAAAGTGAAAAATAAGAACATCCTTTAACTTTTTTTAATTATACAATATAGATGGATATATTTACCTTGCAAAGCAAATGTTAAACCTTAGATTTAAGGCTAAATCCCTTAAGGGCCATCCTCGATCTTGACCTTCCCCCTAATCATTCCTAGAGGGAACCACTATTAAGTTCAATGTACATCATCTTAGACTACTCAGGGAAACACCTACTCATGGAAATCATACTGGTGTTGTTTTGGGAAGAGCTTTTCTTTTTTTTTCACTTAAATGGCATCATTGTGAAATAGGAGAATGTAGCCTCTAAGTTCAAGTATCTCGACTTAATTGAATAGATATATGACTGTGGGAAATAACTTGGTTTCTCTCATTCTCAGTGTTCTCATGTGTAAAATGGGGACGGTAATACAACCCACCTCATAAACCATGATGAGGATTAAATGATAGCCTACGTGTAACACAGTCAGCTCAGTGCCTAGCAGATCACTAACACCCATTCACGTCAGCATCTGGTTTATCATCACCCTTGGCTATGTGGGCAGCTCGTATGTATGTCCTCTTAAAGATTTGAAATGTCTGCACTTCTAAGATATCTGGTGAACATAATGGATGTGTTGCAAACACTTCTCAACCATATTAATCTGTTCAGAGAATAAGTGTCTTATCACTAAAATGGGTTATGAGACATAGCCCAGTATCTGGCACATACTAAATATTCAGTAAATATTAGCTTTAAAAATAAATGAAATTGGGCCGGCCCGGTGGCGCACTGGAGAGTGCGCCGCTTGGGAGCATGGCGGCGCTCCTGCCAAGGGTTCGGATCCCATGTGGAGACCGGTTCCCACTCACTGGCTGAGCGTGGTGCGGGCGCGACACCGGGGGTTGCGATCCCATTGCCGGTCCCCGGTCCGGTACGGGCGCGACACCAAGGGTTGCGATCCCATTACTGGTTAGTAAAAAAGGACAAAAAGGAAAAAAAAATAATAATAAAATAAATGAAATCAATGGATGCAACTGGAAATTTCTTAAAATAATCTTGTGTGGGTGTAAACATAGAAACTCACACACACAAACACTCATGTATATACTATAGAACTAACTTTGTTTTCCCTTTTTAGCTCACCCTTGTGATTAACAAAGATTGTATCAAAAGCAGACGTCCTGTCTCATTTGATACATGTCTCAAAGCAGGAAGCAGCTGTCCATCACACTTGAAGACATCTTACATCCTGTGTACATCTCTCAAAGCATCCTGTTTCACCTGATACATCTACCTATATAAACCCCAGCTTTCAGTCAATCAGGGAGGCAGTTGGGACTTTACCCTCTGTCTCCCAGTTGACATCTTCTGAAATAAACAGCCTTTCCTTTAAGTTTGGTCTGACAAGTGGGATTGGTGATCCTATAGTCGCAAGCACTCAGACCCATATGAGTCAGGGATTTCCCCCAACTAAGTCAGCCTCTCCCATGTTGGCTGATGGTGAAGGGGAATCCTACGAGACTCATTCATTACCATAGAGAAGCCATGATGACGAGACCCAAACATAATGTCAAAAAAACCCTTGAATGATAAGAGGAAGTCAGTGTGAGGATATCTGGACCACAGACACTCCATATGAAGGGTGACAGAAGCGTGAAGGCCTTGAGTAGGAAACCACCTTTTCCTGATTGACCTGGAACAGGAAGCAGCCAAAAGGGCTGATGGGTAGTGAGTGAGCAAAATGGTGGACATGGGGTCAAAGGGGAAGCAGGAACCAGATGGAAGACCATGATGCAGGGTTTGAATTTTATTCTAAGGGCAAGAGGCTGTCATTGAAAATTTCTACATGAGGGAATTTCATCATCTTATTTACATTTTAAAAAGTAACATATGGATTGCAGTGGAACGGAGGAAGGGTGAGTGGGAAACTAGTTAGGAGGCCTTTACAGTGGTCCAGGTAGAAAGGCTGCTGTTTGTCCTCAAGAGAGAATTGAAGCTGGAGAGAGGTGGGCATATTTCAGATATATTTTGGAGCTAGAGGCAACTTGCTGGTAGATTGGATGTGACAATAAGAGGAACAGCATTTGGCTGAAGACATTGTGGAGATGGAGGGGTCTTTACCAAATGGGGAAGAGGGAAGGAGGAGTGGGCTAGGAAAAAGACAGAATGGCCTGGGACTGAGTCTCTGCACCCCAACTTTAAGAGATTGGGTAGTAGAGGCAGAGACAAGAGGTAGGGAGAATATTAGGTAAGTGTCCTGTCACAGAAGTTTTCACAAAATGCTTCATAATGGTAGAAATGCTCAACTGTGATTCAAAGCTCCAGTGACTTCTAATAAGGACAGGACAGAGACATGAGCACAGGTGTGGCTACCTGCATTAGGGGAACAGAGGCAGACAGGCTGCCGAGAAATCAAGCATCACTCAGAGGATTGGAGAACTCAAAGTTTTATTACACTGGTGAGCCCAGAGAAGTTCACACTCTGAAGTCTGAGCACCAACTCAGGACTTGCAAGGGGTTATATAGGGCATGTTCTTCCGAGGTTTTAGGTTTCGTTTTCTCGGAAACTATGTGGCAGGGGCGAGGCTGATGCAAGAAGTGGGTGGTGTTACAGAAGCAGAACGAAAAGCAGAAGTGGGTTTGAGCTTTCCTGGGCTGCCCACATCATTCCCCCCTTTGATGCTCTCTTCAGTTCTTTGAGTGAGCATCATATTCAGGCCACAAGAGAAAGAAACGATATGGTACACATAACAGAAAATCGAAACAAAGGCGAATATCACTAGTCCTAAAAAACAAAGTCCATCAATTTCTGCAGGGGCAAACTCCCTCATCAGAGATCCTCAAGCTTCAGCCATGCATTGACTGGTCAGCTTCTGGAGTGACAAGGGCACAGCTGTTGTTTGGTCGCCTCTGGAGTAGGACCTTGAGCATGTTTGTGGGGTCAGTCTTTATGGTGCAGCTGCCTTTTTGACCCATGTGTGGCAGATCCAGGGCATGAGACCTGCAACTTTAACTGCTGTGGGAGTGGTTAGAACAACCATGTGGGGGGGGTCTGTCCAGACAGGCTTGAGAGGTCTTTTTTCCAGTCTTTAACCAAGATCATATCCCCAGGCTGATGGGGGTGTATCCAGTTCCCTAAAGGAATAGGGGCCCATTCTAGTACTTCCCTTGTGATCTGATAGAGAGTTTTTCCTAGAGCTTGCAAATGTTGGGATAACCCTATTTACTCCAACTGTTGGGGGTTTCCCTTCAGTTTGGCTACAATTAGGGGTGGCCTCCCATACATGACCTCATAGGGGGAATACCCTGAAGGCGCTGGCATGCATTGGGCCCGGAGTAAGGCTAGGGGCAGCATGTCTACCCAAGGCAAATTTGTTTCCTGGCATAGCTTAGCTAGAGTGGTCTTGAGGGTCCGATTCATACACCTTTACTGATTTTGTCAGTCCCTTTCCGGTGTCCTTCGCAGTGTACAACAGCTACTTAAGTAGGCTCCCACACTGCTTCAGATTGTTAGAGGATCCCTTCTTTGTTTTGAAATACCTTTCCCCCTGCTGGCAATAGCCCCCTTTCCTTGTATATGGCCCCATGGATGGATACAGTGGTGAAGGCATATTTAGAATCAATATAGATATTGACCCATTCCCCTCTGAGTACCTGAGTGCTTGGATTAGTGCCCATAGTTCTTGCTGTGCTGACCAACCTTGAGGCAGGGGCTTTGCCTCTTTAACTCTTTCATGAGTATTTACCACATATTCAGCTCTTCCTGGACATAGCTACTCCCATCTGTGAACAGTTCTATGTCCAGGTCAGTCAAGGGAAGGTCTGTCAGATCAGGCCTCCTTGAGTATATCTCATCCATTAGTTCTTCACAGTCATGGTCCAGGGAGCCAGATTCAGTGGGTAGAAGCACGGCTGGATTCAGGGTCTGCACTGTTTCAAGGCACACCGGGGGTTCTTGCAGAGCAGCCCTTGATAATGAGCCACCCTGGAGTTGGTCAACAATTTGTACCCTTGACTGTCCATCAGGGCAGTCACTACATGTGGGACCTTTACACTGAGGTTTTGTCCCAAGGTGAATTTGTCTGCCTCCCAAATTAGGGTGACCGTGGCCACCAGGGCTCACAGGCAGGGTGGCCAGCTGGCTGCCACAGTGTCCAGTTGCTCGGACAGGTATGCCACTGGCCCACTCTTTTTTGGGGTCCCCATATAAGGGCTCCTTTCCAGGCCATTTGATAGCCTCACATAGAGGTTTGACTTTTCTGAGTATCCTGGTATCCAAACCCAGCAGAAGCCAGCAGCCCCAAGGAACTCTCAGACTTTCCTTTTGGTGTCTGGTGGGGGTACAGTGCAGACAGCCTGTTTTCTTTCTATCCCCAGTGAGCGACATCCCACAGGATATGTGGAACCTGAGATGCCTAATCTTTTGTTGACATATTTGGACCTTTTCCCAGGATACCTTATATCCCAACATGGAGAGTAGAATTAACAGGGCTCCAGTTCCTGCCCAACAATCTTCCTGAGTGAGGCTGGTCAGGAGGAGGTCATCTATGTACTGGAGCAGGGTGCAGTTCAATTTGTCTCCTGGGAAGGCAGTCAGGCCCGAGGCTAGTGCTTCTCCAAAGAGTGTGGGTGACTTTTTAAACCCTTGTGGTAGCTTGGTCCAGGTTAGCTGAGCCTTCCTTCCCATGTGGGGGGTCTTCTCATTCGAAGGCAAACAGCAGCTGGCTCTTGGGTGCCAGCCAGAGACAGAGGAAGGTGTCTTTGAGGTCGAGACAGGTGTGTAAGCTCAAGATTTGGAACCATGGGATGGAGGATAACAGCAGCTTCATTAACCGCATGCAGGTCCCGGACAGACAGTACCCCTTTCTGTTGGGCTTCTTGACTGGCAGGAGTGGCATGTCACAGGGTGACTGGCACTCTACCAAGATTCCTGCCTCTTGCAACTGGTGGATGTGTTCTTGGATTCCCAACGGGACTTCCCTAGGTATTGTTTTAGTCTGACTGAAGTGGCCGCAAGCTTCAAGTCAATAAGCATGGAGGCGTGGTTCTTTGCCATGCTGGAGAGGCAGGGGGCCTTTTTGGCCCAGAAAGACAGAAATTCCTCCAAGAACTCCAATGGGCTTATCATGTGTTTTCTTTTGAACATAGAGGCACCATTTTCTTTCCCTAGGCACTGTGATGGCCATCATCAATGTCTCTTGGTTTCCTAAGGACAGGCTCACAGGCTTCCCAGGAGTGAAGGTGATTTGGGCCCCTAACATGCTCAACAGGTCTCTTCCCAGTAAGGCAATTGGGCAGTCTGTTAAGTACAGGAATTCATGGGTGACCAGATGTCTTCCAAGCTGGCACATCCGAGATCCAAAGAATGGTTGCTCTGCTTATGTGCCACTGGTACCAACAATGGTCATTTTATGGCCTGTAAAGGGGGTAATGAGCCTGGTGACCACAGAGTGTTCTGCCCCAGTGTCCACCATAAATGTCATCAGTTGGCCCCCCACCATCACCTGGATGGTGGGCTCCCAGGGGCCAAGGGGCAGGGATCCCAGTCTTCCCTAGGCTGAATCTGCTCCAACGAGGCCAATAAGTTCATGGAGTGGTGGTTCTGGTTCATACTTTTCCTTTCTGGGGACTGTCCCAGGATGACCACAGTAGCTCTTTCTGACGTGGCTCTTCCAGTGGCCTATTTCCTTGCAATAAACGCATTGGTCCTGGTGGAGGGCTGGAGAGTTTAACCCCCTTTTGTATGGGTGGGGCCGCCAGGATGACCACAGTAGCTCTTTCTGACGTGGCTCTTCCAGTGGCCTATTTCCTTGCAATAGACGCATTGGTCCTGGTGGAGGGCTGGAGAGTTTAACCCCCTTTTGTATGGGTGGGGCCAGGTTTCTGGACTGGATCTGGTTTCCAAGCGCTGCTGCCAGCAAAGACACCTTATGGTTCATATGCCTGTCAGCCTCTTTTTGGGCCTGCGGTCCCAGCTGATGAAGACCTTATTGGCCACCTCCATCAGTTGTGTGGTGTTCATTCCAGCGAAGCCCTCTAATTTCTGGAGTTTGCGTCAGATGTCAGCACAAGACTGGGATACAAAGGTTACATTGACCATTCATTAGTTCTCTGTTGCCTCAGGTCAAATGACATGCAGACCTGGAAGGCTTCACACAGCCTTTCATAGAACTCTGTGGGTGGCTCATCAGACTTCTGAGTCACCATGATGGTCTTTGACATGTTGGTCAGCTTCTTTGCTCTGGCCATTAACCCATGGAGGAGAGCTTCCTTATATAGTTGGAGGCTGTTTCTCCCCTCTTCATCATTGAAGTCCCATGCTGGTGGTGTGTCAGGGGCTGCATATCTGGCCCGTATCTCAGGGTCTAGGGAGCTAACAGGAGCTTGCTCTTGGAGCCATTGTCTTGCCCCCCACCAGGATGCATAGCCATTCTTCAGTGCTGAAAAGGGTGAGGAGCAGCCAGCAGCAATCCTCCCAGGTAGGCTGATGGGTGAGGAAAATTGACTCCAGGAGACTGATAAGGGCCTGAGGTTGTTCTGAGTAAGATGGTGTGTGATGTTTCCAGTTAAGGAGGTCAGTGGTAGTGACTAGTTGGTAATAGAAAAGAGGTGGTCCTGGCTAGATGCTGCCATCAGGATTGACTTGCTGCAGACCTCGGGTCTCTTAAAGAGGCATCTGGAGGGCTGGAAGCTGTTGAGAAGAATGGAGGCATCTCCCCATCAGCTTGGGACCCTCTAGAGAAGGCGCTTGTGGGGACGATGGAACTGATCCTGGGGGGCTGTCTGGCAGTGGATGGGCAGGTCCAGGTGGTGCTGAAGGGGCGTATGGTGGGGGCAGTGGTTCATCATCTGTGGCCCCTTGGAAGATAGGTTTTGGGCTCTTTGGGTGCCAGTGGTCTTGGGGCAAGCAGGCTGCTGGAACCCTACACTGTCCCTTGTGTATGCAGAATTGGACCATGGGGGCATGGTTTGGGCAATTTCCAGCCAGGAATCAATGTAAGGGAACTGATCCAGGTGGCCAGGGTCCCCTGTCACTACCCCACATATGGCCTTGATGGTCAGGAGGGAGAGAGTTCCCTCTGACGGCCATCCTACATTGAAGGTGGGCCACTCGAGTTCTCAAAGGGTTCTGAGAGTCCGAAGAGTCATTTTGACCCCATAGTCCCCGGAGTATCCCTTTTTGACAGTGGGTTTAGAGGAGGTCCCCCCTCATGGTGGTGACAATGGCATCAGTATTGCCACTCCTCAAAGGCAAGGAGCTCCCACTGTGCCCTCTCAAGTGGAGGGGAAGAGGAGAGCCCAAAAAGCCAGGTCCTGCAGGGACCTCAAGTTCATGCTGCAGGGTGGGGGACAGGGATGGTCAATAGGGGCAGGCAGTAGGAGAGACAATGAGGCGGCAGAGTATGTGTCACACCCAAGGGGCGAAGAGATGTTTACTCAAAGCCTCAAAAAAGTTCCTCTTGTGGTGCCCAGGAAGGTACCATTATCCCCAACCTCCTGTGATGCCCTCCCTGCAGTGGTGGTGAGGACAAACAAGGGCAGGGTGCCCCTCCTCACAGAGGAGAGACCCTTCAGATGTCCACCTGGCCACGTCCCCTGAGGGACTTTGGGTCCGTCTTGGCTAAGGTGTATCCGTATAAACCCCGCACCTGGTTGGTTGCAGTCCACGAGGGACTGGAATCACCTTTATGCCATATGAAGAGACCGCAGAACCACAGGTTAAAACCCACTCAGGTGCTA
>NW_007730274.1:45192-58540 GCF_000696425.1 Galeopterus variegatus | reverse complement strand
GTATTGCCACTCCTCAAAGGCAAGGAGCTCCCACTGTGCCCTCTCAAGTGGAGGGGAAGAGGAGAGCCCAAAAAGCCAGGTCCTGCAGGGACCTCAAGTTCATGCTGCAGGGTGGGGGACAGGGATGGTCAATAGGGGCAGGCAGTAGGAGAGACAATGAGGCGGCAGAGTATGTGTCACACCCAAGGGGCGAAGAGATGTTTACTCAAAGCCTCAAAAAAGTTCCTCTTGTGGTGCCCAGGAAGGTACCATTATCCCCAACCTCCTGTGATGCCCTCCCTGCAGTGGTGGTGAGGACAAACAAGGGCAGGGTGCCCCTCCTCACAGAGGAGAGACCCTTCAGATGTCCACCTGGCCGCGTCCCCTGAGGGACTTTGGCTCCGTCTTGGCTAAGGTGTATCCGTATAAACCCCGCACCTGGTTGCAGTCCACGAGGGACTGGAATCACCTTTATGCCATATGAAGAGACCTCAGAACAACAGGTTAGAACCCACTCAGGTGCTACAGCATAGTCACCTTGGGGCCACAGAGGTTCATTCACTCACACAGACACTCTGAGTTTAAAACATTCGTCCCCCCTCAGGAGGTCCTGACTGAACTGGCAGTCTCCTGCCAGGTGACCGTGGGAGGTGATCAAGCTCCCTGTCTGCCCGAAGGCAGGCATGAATGAACGGGGTCTGAGTCCTGGGACCTTACCTTATCCTGCCTGAGGCTTGTCACCCCCAGGGTCATTGGAGTCTTGATGAAGGAGGACCCACGAAAGCGTTCAGGCAGTGCCACCCCATTCAAAAGCTGAGGCTCCTCTGCTGCAAGGGCAACCCCTTCTCAGGCCAGTGGCTTGAAGGGCCAGTCTGTTTGGTTTCCTTGTCAGGGAACCAGAAATGTTACAGAGGCAGACAATTTGCCAAGAAATGAAGAATCACTCAGAGGGGTGGATAATTCAAAGTTTTATTATGCCGATGGGCCTAGAAGATTTTACACTCTGAAGTCTGAGCACTGACTCAGGACTTTCAAGGGGTTATATAGTGCACTTTCTTCCAGGGTTTTAGGTTTTGTTTTCTTGGAAACCATATGGCAGGGGCTAGGCTGATGCAAGAAGCAGGTGGTGTTACAGAAACAGAACGAAAAGCAGAGGTGGAGACATGGGTTTGAGCTTTTCTGGGCTGCCCATATCACCTGTAGGTCATTGGTAGCAGAGAAGTAGATGTGACCAAAGCCTTACTGGAGTGAGGAGAAGAGAAAGAGAGGTAAGACACATGGGGAGATAGCAAGTAGGGGACACTTTGAAGACATTATGCTATGCAAGGAGTTAGAGAAATGGGTTGGTCGCTGGAAGGGAATTGGAGTCAAGATTTTTTTTTAAGATGGAGGATTCTAGAGTTTTTTAACATGGTGATGAGAATGGTCATATGCAGAGGGAGAAATGGATGATGCAGGAGAGAGCAGGAAAGAAGATGAAGCAAAGCCCTGGAGAAAATGAGAGAGGACGGGATCCCCAGCACAGGTAGCAAGGCTGGACTTAGACAAGAGCAGTGACAAAGCCCCTGAGACAGGAGGACTCATTACGGTATCCATGGAGACAGGTTGATAGACTGGGCGGTGGGAAGATGAATGGGGTCTTGCCTCACTGTTTTTATTTTCAAGTGTTTACACCTTGACCAGCCAACTATAGAATAGCAGCATAAGAGGAGATACTTCTAATTTGCATAGTTCTCCCTTCCTCTACTCTAGCCAGACCCTAGCACAGCCTCCATAAGGGGCAAGTGTGGGCCTGTTCATAGCTGAAGACTCCAGCATGTGTCCTTGAAGACCTGAGACCTGCTAATGCCCCATATCCCCAGAGGAGTCATTTTAGGGTCTCATGTTCTCAAATTCTGCAGATCTTCACATGTGCTGTGTCCTCTGCCTAGCATATTCTTCCCCACCCTGGATAGGTCCCTCACTGAGCACAGCTTCAATTGCAGAAGAGCTTTGCTAAGGCCCCAAGTCCAGGACTGGAGACAAGCTTATCAACCACGTGTTTCTACAGAGCCATGCACTCCTTTGGAGGGTTCTCTTTACTGTGGCATCGGGCAAGTAAGACTGCATGGCCACTGCCTGATGGTTTGCTTTATTATCCCCAAAATGGAAGAAGCTGGAGGAATGGAGTTCTGTGTTGTTCATTTTCAATCCCCAAGACCCAGAGCAAGCACAGAGCAAATCCTTCTTGAATGTTGAGTAACTCTACATTTTCCTTGGGCTCCATTTTCCTTGAAGTCTACTCCTAAAAATGCACACTGCAAGTGCTGTTGGGACGCTCCATAAGAGTTGAAATGGGCCATCTTTCTCCCACTCCCGCTCTAGCAGAACCTCTTATAACACAGACAAAACAGGACCAGCCTCGGCCTGCTGTGATACCCAAGGAAGGCACAAGTTGAACACAGAAGAGCATTAGGAAGCAATTTAAACATTTAAGAGGAGGGGGGAAAAAAAAGAATGGCATATAATTATATGCATATTGACAGTATAATCTTAATTAGGTATTTATGTTTGGAAAAATGAATTACAGGGAGGACTCTGAGTGGAACACTATCAATGGTTAATGCCAGTGGGGAAGGGATGGAGAGCACACACAATTTCTTTTTTCTTAAAAGTTGTCTAGACTTTCCCAGTTTTACAGTAAGCAGTTATCACATTTATAGACAGAAAAATAAATAAATACACATCATTTAAAAAGTGGAAGCACTGGAACATCAAATTGTACCCTATAAATATGTATAACTGCAATGTGTCAATTAAAAAATTAGTTAATTTTTTAGAAAGCAAAATTCCCACTTTGCTCACCTCAAACACCTGCTACCCATTTAGTGCCTCTCTGTGCCCACATACTTCCCTCTCTGGTCCTACCGTGGAGCTTCTCCTGGGCTTTATTCTGACTCCCCAGGTGGTGGTGTCTCACTGCTCTTCCTGACCTGGGTCGGCAAGCCTCCTCATGTGCCCAGTTTCCAGAACCTGCCTCAGAGCAGACCCCCAAGTGTGCCCCAACCCCAGAAAGACCTCCTCTCTTTCAGCCTTCACCAGCCCAAAGAGTCAAGAGGCCCTGTTCCAGGGTTTGGTAGAGCATTGGAGAACACATTTGTACATGCAAAGTTTACACATTTCCTTGTTATTTACCTAAAGGTGAACAATTGGAATTTTTCTTTTACCTACTATATTAAATTGCAAAATTGTGTCTGGTAAACTCTCTATAGAGAGCACATTCAATTTATTTACCCTGCAGAGGTTACAATATGTAAGGCAACTGATACCAGGGAAAAAGATAGGAAATTTCATATACGATCTATCCTAAGAGATTTCCCCACAATGTAGAGTTAACTCATAGTCAACAGGACAGTAGAAAGGACAGATTATACATTTTTTTAAAGCTGAAAAACTCATCTGTATCTTTCCTATGCCTCTAAGGTAAGTTAAAAATGCCACTTCAAGTTTACTAAAATTTGTTTTAATAGAATACAGGATATGGTTACTTTTATAAGCATTTTTATTTTATATTTTCACACATGGGAAGTGACAGTAGTTTTGTTTTATTTATCTTTTAAAGACATAGCCTTGCCTTTGCTGAGTATTTATACTTTAAATTACAACCCAAAGACAAAATTGAAATATTTGGAAGCACTGAAAGAAACCTCTTTCTTCAACACATACACACTGGAAAGCATTGTGCTTGTTTTTAATCTTGGTGACACATGTTGGCAGGAAGGCCCCCATCGCTGAATCGCTATATCACTGGCTGCTCATGATTTGAGAACATGGGAGATTTTTACTTTCTCTCCAACGATTTCTATATTTGAGGGAATACAGCCCGCTAATCTTCATTCCTCAGACCATTTCCCATCTCGAATAATCCATCCAAAAGCAGATATTTTTTAAAGTGAAAAAGCCTAAAGAAAACTCCAGAGGGGGGAAGAAATGAGATAATTTTGATAACACTTGAGTGCAATGATGCTTCAAAAGAGCCATCAGCAGCTGGAGCATCCTTATTTAGAATAATGTTTATAAATGATTTTATCTAATTTTAATTGTCATGCATTCACAGCAATCTGTTAGCTTTTAACCAGGTTAGACATCCTCACAGCTGGAGAGGACCCTCACATCAACAGAGAACCAAAAAAAAAAAAAAGGAGCAAGCCAGAAAAAAACCTCTGTGCCTCCTCTCCCCCTGCTTGTCTCTTACATTTTGTGGTGAGAAGCAGCTGTGCTGGGGGGCTCTTCCCACAGTGCCCAGTAGCAGCCACCTTGGTGACATCACTGAGCATCTTTTGGGGATCGTTTCAGCCACGGGGAGCTTTTGCCAGCTCTGCCTTTGCTGAATCTGCTCCACTCTGTCATCAGTTTCCTCCCGATCATTTCTGAGAGCATCTCATCAATTAGCACATGACCACCAGAGGAAGAACGTTCAACATTAAACAAGGCAGCTGGGCAATCAAAATAAGAAAACTTCACCTCTAAGAACAAAACAACAACAAATTTTATTTTCCCACTATCAACTGATGCCTGCCTGCCCCTGCTTATCATTTGCAAAACTTCATCGTGTCTTTGTAACTCTACATTTTCCTTGGGCTCCATTTTCCTTGAAGTCTACTCCTAAAAATGCACACTGCAAGTGCTGTTGGGACGCTCCATAAGAGTTGAAATGGGCCATCTTTCTCCCACTCCCGCTCTAGCAGAACCTCTTATAACACAGACAAAACAGGACCAGCCTCGGCCTGCTGTGATACCCAAGGAAGGCACAAGTTGAACACAGAAGAGCATTAGGAAGCAATTTAAACATTTATCAAAGTCTCGAAGAGTGAAAACATGGTTTATATTGTCATGACACACAACAAAATTTTCTGAATATCCTCTCTGCTCCTCTATTTCCCCCAAATCTTCCCAGCAGCTGTTTGACAATTTCTCCTCTAGAAATTGAGTCTTCCATATTTAGTCTGTCTGCCCTTCCTGATGTGGATAAATCTAATATTTCTCAGCTACTTCCAATTCTGCAGCTGTAGACGTCGACCCTGATCAGCCAGAAGGAGCCCCGGCCAGACAGCTGGCTGAGAACCAAAGGACTGGTCCCCATGGAAAAGCTGAAGGGCTGGAGCTTGGAATGTGCATGCACCATCCAACCTGTTACAAGCAGCTAAAAGAGGCCCAGCCAGCTTGAACCTGTCCTCATTTCTCCTCCCTCCTTCCTTCTCTCTCTTCCTTTTTTCCTCTCTCCCTCCCTCCCTTCTTTTTTCCCATTCCCAACATCATAAATCATCAAATATTACTGCTGAAAGGTTTCTCATCCATCTTTTGGTGCAACTCCTCATTTTACTGAAGGAAGCCCAAGGAGGCTGTTTGTACAGAGTCCCCCAGCCATGCATCTCCGGCAGACCAGGGACTGGAGACCCAGCCTGTGTCTCCCAGTCCTGAGGTCCTTCCATCCCTGTTCTGTTAGACCACATTGCCTTACATAAAGAAACAGCAGCAAAGCAGGTTTTTGTCAGGAATTATTTGTCATCTGGGTTCTCAGGGATAACCTGGGATTAGTATACATTTTGCCATCTATCTTAAACCTTCTATAACTATATTACTATGTAGTGAAAGTCAAGTTCAGAACAATGGCCCTCAGGTACCATATATTTTCAAGAACAAACCAGAGATCCCTTTATGGTTTCTATACTCCCCTTGCTTTTAAAAGGAGTCTCAGTATCGGCTGAAATAAACATAGTTTTCTATTTAAATTTCTGTAAACCAAAAAAGGCAATTAACAAAAACACCTTTTCCATGAGGGTTTGTGAGGTAATGACACTGCAAAAACTTTATAGAATAATTCTCCCTCTTCCACAGTCACTGCCCAGTTTTGCAAAGAAGCCACATTTGCCTGACCAATATGGGGCCGGATTGCCTCCATCCCTCTGAGTCATTTAGGAGAACACATCACTTGCATTGGTTACCAAATATCCAACAGCTTGCAGGATTAGGACCTCAAATAAGAGGAGACCAGGCCTAACCACAGTCCCAGCTCCCCGCACTTCTCTCTTCACACTCAAGGAAGTTTCCTCAAGCAAACATCACCTCAAAGGCAGAAATCACTCATCCTTAAAGAAGCAACCTTAATTCTTTCCCGCCTCCAGTGCACAGGTAAGTCCACCTCAGAATCTCTTCGGTACTGGAATACGTGGCCATTCTGAAATCAAAGCATGAACTGAATTCAAATTTCAGACATTGATTTCTATTAAAAAAAAGAACAAACTTCAAGAGAATTATTTTTGGAAGAGAGGGATAGGGCAGAGTCTGAAAGGGATGAGAAGCATATGTGAATTACTAGAAGTGAAGCCTTGAGTGCAGTTGTTACCTCATGGCAACATTCAAGGTTTCCTAGAGAGCAACAGGCATTTTGGTCCCCATTTCTGAGTGACATGGTGGGTGGAATCTCAGGCCATATTGGCAGTAGACAGCAGAGTGCCTAGTCCCACAAACCCAACAGCTCAAGGCATGATCGATATAGATGCCAAAAAACAATAGAGCAAGTCTACTAAACTCTGGAAAAATAAAGGAATGTATAATACAAAAATTTTCCCCAACTTACTTTTCACTCTTTATGACAAAAACAGAAAGAAATTCTCAAATATACAGGGATTCAGGAAGCTTGTATGTAACAAGGGTACTTTGAAAAGTTCACAGAAATATTCATATTATTTTTCAACTCTATTTTCCCACAAACTTTTGTAAGTATACTTGCATATACTTCTTAAAATATCAAAAGGACATAACTTTGCTAATCAAGATGGAAATCAAAATAAATCACGAACGGACAAACTTCTCTGTGAAAAGACTGGAAAGACCCCTGAACTATTTCAGCAGAAGATTTAGTCTGGGTAGCTATTTCAACTATGCTTATAAAACAGAATATAAATAATTTAATTCTTGAGTAAAGAAACATTTTATTACAGTTTTATAGTATACTATTATGTTATAGTTTATTATAGCATTTTTGTTTTACTATAGTATTTATTATAGTATTATAGTTTTATTATAGCTCATTATAAGTATTTATTATTTTAATTATAATGAATTATAATAAAATTCCTTGAGCCTAGTAATAAAAAGCAAAAAGTGCAAAGGGGTGCGCCGGCCCGGTGGCGCACTGGAGAGTGCGCCGCTTGGGAGCGCGGCGGCACTCCCGCCGAGGGTTCGGATCCCGTGTGGAGACCGGTTCCCGCTCACTGGCTGAGCGCGGTGCGGGCGCAACACTGAAGGTTGCGATCCCGTTGCCGGTCCCCGGTACGGGCGCGACACCAAGGGTTGCGATCCTGTTGCCGGTCAGTAAAAAGGACAAAAAGGAAAAAAAAAAAAAAAAGTTCAAAGGGGTATCAGGTATGCTGTGAGTCATTGGAAGTGAACTATTTCCTCACCTCTCATGGGAGGAGTCAATAGTCACCACTAATTTCAAAAACTGATAAATATGATTTAAGCATTTTATCTAAATATTTAAATCAATTATAAGAAGAACAAAAAAAAAGTTAGCAATGTGTTCCAAATTGCTGGGATTAAATGACTGAAAAATAAGGTATGACTAAATGCAAAAGAGAATACAATCATCAAGGAAGTGAGTGCTAGGTGTTATCTTGGGAATTTCCTGATTATAGATGATTGGGATAGAGGGGAGCGTGGAAAAATGCCTCCACCGCCATGATTGAAAGTCTTCAAATAATGGTTTAAGTAACAAATCAAGTAATAGTGCTATATTATGTAGCAACATAGAAGTAAATATAACAAAAAAAATAATAATCAAAAGGACTAAAAGAGGTTACACCTGGTAGGAAAGAATAAAGATGGGGATGCAGAGAGGCCAGGGGACCGGTTTTTGTTGTTTTTATTTTGTTTTGTTTTGAATAAGCTTTTCAGCATTATTTGTTTTTGTGAATGTATTACTTGGATTTTTCCTTTGACTTACAGGGAAGAAATAAATCTATGCAGGTAAGGTCAAACTTGAAAAAAGAAGCTATTGCAGGAGTTACACGTGACAATGCCGAATACAATATAAGGAGAATCAATTGAGATGAAGAAAATCCTGATGTTCAAAAGGAAGAAGAGGAAAAAAATACTTGAAACGTTTTGTCAGCTGAACAAGAAAACAAGGGGGTTTGGCCTGCCAGGCATTAGAACGTACTACACGGCCTCTATCATTAAAACAGAGTGGTTCTGGGGCACCAGTACATGCATAGACCGGGAAAATAAAATCAGTCTAGAAACCAACTCAAATACCAGTGAAAACTTACTACAGAGTAAAGGTGACTTCTTAGATCATTGGAACAATGATGGACCTTTAAACAAATGGTTCTGGGACAACTGTAGAGTCACTTAGAAAAAGAACCAAATTTCACATCATACATGAGAATAAACTCCAAATGAATCAGGAATCTAAATGCAAAAAAAAAAAAAAAAAAAGAGGAGTAGAAACAGAAGGACGGGGAGGAAAAGGAAGAGGGGAAGGAAGAAGAAAGTGTACAGGTCTCAAAGAAAAACATGTATAAATTCTCATTGAGCCACAGTGTAGAGAAAGCTTTCTAAGCATGATGCAGAATGGCAATAAAAGAAAATATT
The DNA here is from genome assembly GCF_000696425.1 of Galeopterus variegatus. Classification (NCBI taxonomy): domain Eukaryota; kingdom Metazoa; phylum Chordata; class Mammalia; order Dermoptera; family Cynocephalidae; genus Galeopterus; species Galeopterus variegatus. The sequence continues at coordinate 49,924 of NW_007730274.1, read as the reverse complement.
GATAAATGTGATTGCATAAAATTTTTAAACTTTTTGTGTAAAGAAAAAATGTCAAAAACAAAGTCAAAAGACAATTGACCCACTAGAAGAAAATACTTGGAAAAGATACCACAGACAAAAGACTAAGTTTTCTAAGCTCTTAAAAATGGAAAGACAAAGGACCAAAATCCCAATAGAAAAGTAAAGAAAAAACATCAACAGACAATTCACCAAAATGCTATAAAAATGCTCCTTAAATACATAAAAAAGTTAAGACCCACTCATAATTAGAGAAATGCAAATTTTAATAAGGACTGAGATACCATATCTCACCTATTAGATTGACAAAACTCAAAATGTATGAGAACACACTGTCTGTAGTTGTCAGGAAACAGGCACACTCAGATTGCTGATAAATGCAAACGGGTGCAAACTTCTAGGGGAGGGAGATGTCTGTTAGGCATCACCTAACAAAACTACATGTGAATTACCTTTTAATTCAGCTTTTCCATTTCTAGGAATTTCCCCTGATAATAGGCCTCCAACAATACAAAACTACATATGTAAAAGGTTATTTATCACAGCATTATTTCTAACTTGAAACAACCTAAAAAACTGTACGTTGGAGAACAGTCGAATAACTATGGTACTCTCCCATGATGGAGTGTTATGCCACTGTAAAAAGAGAATGAGCTGGAGCTCTAGGAACTGAGATGAAGTGACACACAGTGCATATTACAAAATGGAAAAAAAGCACAAAGTAGCATCTATAGTATATTATCTTTCCAGTAAGAAATGACATAAAAACTTATCAATGTATCCATGCATCTCTTGGGAAATAAACGCAAGAAAGGTAGACCAGAAACTAAAGACACGGGTGACTACAGGGGGTGGATGGGAACAAGATGGAATAAATGGAGAAACAAGAATGGGCAGTGGCTCTCAATGGGTAGTGACATTTCTCTGAAATAGCTCTGACCCTTAAATCTATGGTTATTCATTACATACCCAATAACTAAACTATTAAAGCCAACGAGGATGTGGGGGAGACTCAAAATGGAACAGCAACCCACGAACCTAAATACATTTCAAATGAATAAGGTAACCTCACTGAAGGAGATGGGGAAGGAAAGAAACAACTAAGTAATTAGAAAAACGGTATTTGGCTATAAGTGGTAAGGTTAAACACAAACACAAGCGTACACAAAAATAGAAATTCAGTTAACTTTTTCACAGAGTAGTTGGTTAACAATTCTAAAACAACATTATGTGCATACTAGAATTGAGCAAATAAGTAAATACATTGTGGGCAATGAAAATCTGGTTTTTCACCATCAAAGAGAAGGGTTTACAAATAAAAAAAGGGAGCAGGCTGGAATAAAGCCTGTGGAGTGGGTTGAAATTAGAGGTATCAGTTTGAACTCATGGTTTTATACACACATGCACACATGGACAGATATAGAAAGAAGTACAGCTTTTGCTGTATTTTCTACTCTGTCTGCTGAGAATGTCTAGAAATGATGGTACCTAGCAGCAATGAGCACAACCAGGATCCCGATTTTACTTTCTAAACACCATTCTGAAATAAAAGGAACCAGGGCTAGGACAAAGACATTACAAAATAAGCATGGAACATCTTGTGGTGCCAGAAAGTAAGGAAATGCTCAAATAATGATGGGGGGAACATGCTGAAAGGATACAAGAGCCAACTTGAAAGGAACCCCAGGATGCCCAAATTTGGAACCATTTGAACACCAAAATCAATAATGGTAGTAATGGATTATAGCCCAAAGATAAAAACAAATATCCTTGAGTTCATGTTTTTATTAATAAGTAGATGAACATGTAAATAAATGGGGGAGATGGGACAGCTTTTCCCTGAAATTCCCAATAGAATTCCAGTTAGCAAATGTAGAAAGAATGATGGAAACAGAAAATCTCCATTAGGCAAACAGCACAGTAATGCTGTACAAAAGAATCAACAAAGGATGCTAAAATTAGTGGGTGAAGTTATGATGAGAACTAGGATCTCTGCATCATCTCCAATTATCTCTCCACATATTACTTCTGAAATACAATGGGAAAAACAGTAACTTAATAGTGGAGAAGCTTGGCAGAGCCAGGAGAACAAAGTGATCACAGTTAGCATGACCATCAGGAAGACACATCGACATCACCTACCCCCTCACATCAAGAGTCCTGAAGTCTCAGTACTGGTCCCCCCTGCTGTGCCAGTCAGGCCCTTGACTTTGAGACATTTAGAGTCACTGTGTTGCATGGATCCACTCACCTGCCTAGTCTCGGGCAGGTGGAAAGAACAGAGGAGTGATTTTTTTATGAGCATGGACAGTGCTCAGTACACAGGAAGTACTGAATACGAAATTAAATATTGACAGGACACAATGGTAAGGTAAGAACATTTACTCCGTAGCAGTCTATTGAAAATTTTATGTGTGCCTGACTTGTTCTGAGAAGAGTATCATAGCTTACATATTTTCAAAGAAATCAGTTTCTCTAAAAATATTGAGGGCCGTGGTTGTAAGGTAAGAACATTTACTCCGTAGCAGTCTATTGAAAATTTTATGTGTGCCTGACTTGTTTTGAGAAGAGTATCATAGCTTACATATTTTCAAAGAAATCAGTTTCTCTAAAAATATTGAGGGCCGTGGTTTCACCCTTCCCTCCCTCCAGACACTGCATTAGTAATCTCCAGCTGCATTCACCCCTGTGCCTGCCACATCCTACTGTTGACTTATATTTAGCTTCCTTAAAGCCTTTTAAAAAGTCCTCTATTCACTCCCCAAACTCCTCAGAGATGTTTCTTATTTCCTCTAAAACTGGCGTCTTATGTAATTTATCAACACCCCCCTTTAGAGCTCTTTGAGTTAACTTTTTCTTTTCGCTGTCTCCCTGGAAATGACAATGTTGCCTCAGCGTAGAACAAGAAAGAGGCGAAGATAATGAAGTTCTTCAACTTTTCTGTGGAAGGAAGGGGTGAAGCAGAATACAGAGGGGATTAGAATTTTTAAATGTTCAGGATATGAATGACAGGGTTGTTGCAGCTGCATTTTTAACAGCCAAGGCAGTTGAAGAAAATATTGCTTTAAACATGACATAACAGTCATCAAGGAAACCTGACACATAGGTGACAGGAGTGATTTTTAAAATTCTAGGTTCCCAGATCCAAACAAAATCTATGTCCTTGCTACATGTTGGTTCCTGATGGCTAAGCCTTTTCTAACTCATGACCCATTACAATAAACACTTCTCAAGCCCTCCTTTAATATTATTTAAAATTGAATTAAGTTAAATAACTTACCTAAAAACAATGACCCAGATCTATAATAAATAAATTATAATCAGTATTCTAGACTCTCAGTCTCTGAGATTGGTCCTCCTAGAAAATAGACTGAACCAAAATTTACATGCAGAGAGTTTATTATTATATCTCAGGGTCACCCTTTGGGTGTGTTGGGGAAGGGGCAGCAGAAGATCAAGACTGGGCAGAGAAAGATGGGCCACGCTGCAGGTGCAAAGGAAGCCTTGGCTGAATCCACATGGGCCTCCTGAGATGAGATGACCTTTCAGAGTTGTCCTGATTAAGGCAAGAAGGCTGGACCTTTGCATATGGAATCAAAAGTCACTGGATAAAGGCTACACCTGGGGAAGGGCATGACCTTGGGCAAGTAGCCCTGTCCTGAAAGGGACATAGTTGTGAGCTGTGAGTAGTTAACATTCTCAGTGGCTGGGGTGACAAGCGTCCCCTCCTAAAGGGAGGACTTGCACCAGGTGCCAGAGCATCTACTATGCTCGCCAGTCAGTTTAGTGTCCTTTCCCTTGCAGCAAGAAGCAAGACGGACCCACGCAGCAGCCCTCAACCAAGGGCCGGTAGCTCTCATTTTTGCCATTCTATCATCTGGAGTATCAACGCACAAAGGTAGCTTCTCGAGCCAAAGTCACAGAGCTTTCCAGGACAGGTCACCAAATTTTCTTTGTTACCTGAACAGTATACGAAAACCCAGCCCTTGGTGGATCACCCTGACCTATCAGTAAACCCTGATGAATGCCCATTGATCTAAACCCCAGAGAAGGTATTTTCAGGAACCTGTCATGTGCAATTACAAAAAGCTGCTTTATCTTCTGTGACCACTCCTCTGCCATAATTCTTTACTGGACCCGATGTTCTGGAACTTGGAGTGATTTTAGTAAGAATGCAGATTCACTCTTCATGCAGCCTTAAATCTTAAGTGTTCTAGAAGATTCATTGCAAAAAGAAAGGCAAATCTGAAGATTAGACTCTTCTTCTAGGACATGGTGCTGATTTCCTATGGAGGTAATAAAGCAGATATCGCTCTCATAGGTTAATAGAGCCTGTCCCGGAGGGCTTGCCATCTGCTCTTGATGCAGAGGGTCAGGGGGCACAGGTTCTACTACAAGGGGATTTATGCATTTTTTTTTCTTTAACCCACCTTATCGCTCTTGCTGCTCCACACAAGCCAACTCATGGAAACACAATGTAGCCTTCATTTTCCACCTCATCTTTTAACCCCTCTGAATGCTGTTGTGCTTAACACTTCATAAGAGACCCCTGGTCTGATCAGCTGACAAATGGTATTTATGATCTCCTTCAAGAAGCTTCTCTCCACGTATGAATAATAAACCAACAGGTAAACTTGGCAGTTTTTTTTTGTGTGTGTGAAAATGGTAACTCTCTGAGCCAGTTAATAGGATTTAGTAGACCTGGCTTGCTTTG
>NW_007730274.1:28198-44223 GCF_000696425.1 Galeopterus variegatus | reverse complement strand
AATAAACCAACAGGTAAACTTGGCAGTTTTTGTGTGTGTGTGTGTGTGAAAATGGTAACTCTCTGAGCCAGTTAATAGGATTTAGTAGACCTGGCTTGCTTTGTGTATCATGCACTTGTTGAGATTTCACCCCATCATTTTGACTCTAGACCATATTTTTCTATTCAGAAAAACATGGAAACAGCTTCTTCTAACCCTCAGCAGGGAGCAGAGGGGGAACTATCTACACCTCTGATGGCACCGTGATGACTCTCTAATTTAAAGCTGAGGACTCAAAAGTACTTAAAACTCATCAGTGGCAGGAGAAAACATGGCTTCCCCCCTTAGCTACCCATGCCGATCCCTGACCTCACTTTGTTTTCAGTCAGAGGACCCGTGGAAGGAATCAGGACGGTTTGCTTCTTGGTTCAAGTTCAGGCTTTGCCAGGAGAGTCAGAAAATCATTACCAGCTGAGAAAACGATTAGAAGCCCTGCACCCTGGTCCCGTGGTCAGCTGTCCACCGTCCCCAGATCACCCACCATTTACACTTCTGTGGGCAGCAGGTATTAAACCATCAGAACAGTCCTCTCGCCCTGTCCCAGCGGAGGCACGAGCAGCAGCCGCAGATCACCCACCATTTACACTTCTGTGGGCAGCAGGTATTAAACCATCAGAACAGTCCTCTTGCCCTGTCCCAGCAGAGGCACAAGCAGCAGCCAGGAGCTCAGTGTCACTGTGGAGGGGACCTGGAGGACCGAGAGGACGAGCAGGAGGGCTCAACATCAATACTGCCTCCCTGGCAGGAACGTGATCTTCTCTAGAAGAGGGTCTCCATGCCAAAGGGCCACCCATAGGCCACTATCGTTTCTGAAGCAAGCGATGGATTCTGGGGAAAGAGTCTTTCTGCCCTCACTTGGCACAGATACTCTTCTGTTTTTCCTAAGTAGGACATGCTAGGAATGCTGGTCTTCGAGGCCTCACACACCCAGGAGGGCTCAACATCAATACTGCCTCCCTGGCAGGAACGTGATCTTCTCTAGAAGAGGGTGTCCATGCCAAAGGGCCACCCATAGGCCACTATCGTTTCTGAAGCAAGAGATGGATTCTGGGGAAAGAGTCTTTCTGCCCTCACTTGGCACAGATACTCTTCTGTTTTTCCTAAGTATGACATGTTAGGAATGCTGGTCTTCGAGGCCTCACACACCAGCCTGCTGCCCAGTCCCACTCGCCCTTGGCAATTCACATTCTACCCACGCCCACCTTAAATCTCTCCTCTTCCAGGAAGCCCTCCCTCACTGCAGTGCCCACTGTCAGCTCTCCCTTCTCTCATTTCCCACGCACGTTTCAGCATTTAGGACAGAGGATGACCCTTAAGGGTACCCTCACTGTGTATGTTGTTGTCCTGTCTTCCCGGCACCCCCTGCCTCAGTGTCTGGAGTTCCCATGTCGCAGTCGTGACTTTGCTCCTGCCTCGCTCTACCAGTTTCCCTCTGCTCTCATTCTGTCCACGCCGTTGCTTCTGCCACCTCGTGGACTCTGTTCTCTGCCATTCCTCTGGGTGTCTTGGTTTCTGCCCTATCCTACTGTCTGCTGACTCCTTTGCGTGTTTCGTATTCGTACTTGTAAAGAGAAAAAATATGCTGGGGTCAGCCGGCCATTTCCCCACAGACAGCCCGTGCTGCACACACCTCTCATCCCAGCTCCCACCCAGAACACGCCAGACCCCCAGGGTATTTGTCCTCATTCTGATTTACCACAGTTGGGATGCCAGGGTTGTGTGGTGCCAAGAACGGTGACTCTGTGCAAGGAATCACTCAGACAGCGTAAGGAGGTGGAAAACTCAGTACCTCTAGAGGTCAAGGTCCCCAAAGCCATGTCTGCAATTCCTGCCTATTCTGCATCCCCTCAATGTACCCCACACGGTGCATGGAAGTAGCGACTTAGAACACAGTCTTTTATTTTAACTTTATCTAAAATGCACTTTGTGGCAGACAACTCAGGACGTACCTCCGAGTCACTAGTAGAGTTAAATGTCTGTCAACTTTTTATAAGAATGTTATGTTTCAACCTTTCTCTGTTCTATCATTTTCTCCATTTATTTCTGAAGCTGAAGTCCTTGCCTCATTCAAAATCTAGCTCAAATTGAATGTCTTTGGGACACTCTTCTTGGTTAAATATTTTTGGTCGGTCATGTAAACCGCAAGCTCCATATTCTCTGAGTTCCTGCATAAATTCTGGAGGGCAGAGCAAAGCGGCTGCCACGTAGCAGGGGACAACGTGTTTGCTGAATTTAATTAAATTTCATAACAACATATGGACTCTTCATGTAAGAAAGAACCATTAAAGCTGTATGGTTCAAATTTTAATTCGGTATCATGCCTGAAAAATGGTCATTCAGGCCCAAAAATGATAATTCCAGTGATGGGAAAATCAGCTCTTAGCAGAAAGGCCTTCTGTACACTGAGCCAAAATCCATCTTCCTGTAACGTCCACTCATTTGTCCTACTTCTAAATAAGGTTCAATGAAGAAAAAGCCTAATTTTGTTTTTTATATAAAAGTGTGTTAATTATTTAAAGATAGCAATTGGGCATTTCCCAAGTGCTTTTTCCAGGCTAAATACGCAGAACTAGCTGACTCAGAAATTATTTTTGGTTTGGTTTGGTTTTGATATAATAAGTATTACTAATTATGAAAGCAATATCAGTGGAAAACCTTCAATTATTCCACTCATTTCTCATGTGACAGAGTTTTTAAAATTTTATTATCCAAATCACCCTCCTCTGGATGCACCTTGCAATATTCTTTCCTAGAACTAAACATAAATCCCATATTCAATAGGACCATGGATAAGTCTGTGATCTCTTGATTCAAACAAAATACTTTACAAGCTATGTTCACACATTGGGCTGGCATCAATATTCTTTGCCCTTTTCCAAGTCACTCCACATGGATGGGTCATGTTCTGTCTGCCATGTTCACCACCGTATTCCCAGTTTCTAGCACTTCCACATTCCTGATAACAACCAGCCTGATGACTGGCACTTAATAGCTGTTAAGGAAAATATGCTAAATGAACAACTCACAGTCAATTCTGACACTTAACTCTTTGTCACTGGAAACTCTGGTAATCCTAGGATATTTCATCCTATGACTTTACTTCTAACTATATTAAATTCCATCCTATTAGATTTGCTTCATGATTCTAGCCTACCAAAATAATTTGAATCCTCTATCAATCCCTAATGTTTCAGCTTTTCCTTTTAACATTGCATCAGTCACAATCATGCCTGATACATCTTCAATGAAGCCACTAAATTAAAACATGGAACAGGACAGAGCCAACGGAGATCTCTGGTATATCACTAGAACCTACTCTCGAAGCTACCATAATCCATTAATCAAACTCTCCAGGTAAAGTTACTGAACTAACACAAATCTATCAGAATTACCATCCAGCCTGTTTTTCTCCTTTTTCCACAGAAGAACATGAGGCAATTTATCAAATGCTTTCTCAAAGCTAAGATAATACAGGTCTCTGTATTAGTCAGCATTCTCCAAAGAAACAGAACCAATAGGATATGTAGAGATATATACGAGATTTATCATGGGAATTGGCTCACACAGTTACGGAGGCTGATAAGTGTCACGAGAACCAGGAAAGCAGGTGGTATAATACAGTCCAAGTCCAAAGGCCTGAGTGGGGAGGGATGGAGGTAGGGAGTCCACTGATATGTTCCAGACTTTGAAGGCCTGAGAACCAGGAGCTCCAGTGTCCAAGGGCAGAAAGGGATGCATGTCCCAGCTCAAGAAGAGAGAGCAAATTTGCCCTTCCTCTGCCTTTTTGTCCTATTGGGGCCCTCCATGAATTGAATGATGCCCACCCACATTGGTAAGGATGATATTCTTTACTCAGTCCACCAACTCAAAAGCTAACCTCATCCCCAAACACCCTCACAGACTCACCCAGAAATAATGTTTTATCAGCTCTCGGCATCCAGTCAAGGTGATACATAAAGTTAACAATCACAGATATATTATTGCATGCTCTCTCTGAAGTTACTTTAAAGCAAGAATTTCTCTGTGGAGCTGTAAAGATTTTTTTTTTTTTTAACCTAGAAGGCCTTTCCTATCTCTATAACCCTAAGATAAATCACATCCATACAGAACCTCGCATCTTACAGGGTGTATTTACAAGTACCACATCTACCATTTATTGAATGTCTGCCGAATATAAAGAACTCAGCCCAGTGAAGGATGTCCATACAGTATCTTGTGAAATGATCTTTATTACAACTTCATTGATCAAGTATTCTTACCTCCATTTTAGAGCTGAGAAAGCCAAGGCACAGAAATGCTAAGTGGTTTCCCCCAAGCTATTTTATGAAACGATATCTGTTGTCATGTGACTTATGTTATCACCAGGGCTGGCCGCAAAATCTGTGGAGTCTAGTTAAAAATTAAAACTCAGAGCGCCTTGTTCCAAAAAGCAGAAAAAAGTGAGTGTTCTTAAATGTACTAAAATATAAGGCTTTTCCCCTTCCTCCGCCATCTCTATCTCAACCTGTCATGCTGTTTATTTACTACTTAATGTTGTTCTCATTAAAAGAAAATTAAAAATTTAAATTATTAGCATAAATTTTACCATTCACCCTTATATTATACAATGCCAGTTTTGAGTGCAATATAAGTGCATTGCATCTGTATGTGAAATCATGGAAATTACGAAATTTGTATTTGGGAATTCATACATGTATTTACATTTTTATCTAAGCAGAGTAACTGCACAGCTTAACGATTTCTATTGCACATCTATATGCAACACTCTCTACCTGTGAGTTACTTATGAATAAGAAAGGATTGAAAGGAAAAGGAACTAGAAGTCGTTCCTTCCCATTCCTTCCATGCCAATATTTCATCATACTAAGTGGTTGACTATTATAGGGAAGAAACATGAAGGAGAAAGGATATGATAAAGTCCCTTGGTCCTTAGTGTTCCTTAGAATTCCATCGCCTTTTTTCTGTATTCGAAGTAAGTTCTGGTTCAGATGGAGTGCTTGGCCACTCTGGAGCATCCATACCTCTGCTTACTTAATCATTGATACAACACAATTAACTGGTACATTCTTTGAGTCTTGCTGAACTCCACACATCGTGGGCCCACCAGAATTCCACATTCATGGGGCATCAAAAACGCTGCATATAAATGGGGTGGCGAGGAACAGAAATACTGTGTATATCTCCTCCGTTCATGTGTGTGCTTCATTTTCCCAACAGACTTCACCTGAAAAACACAGGTAAAATTATTAAGAATTTCAAGTCGGCCACAGCTAAGCATTAAACCAAATGCAGGGCCCTTCTGATGGTGAGGTCCTGTACAACTGTACAGGCTGTACACCGATGAAGTTGGCCCTGGTGGCCATGGGTCACAGGAACCCTGCTGGCCTCTGAGACCTCAACTCCTGATCTTTATCCCCTTGCCCAATACCCTCCAGACCCACTGGCCATTTTTCTTCTTTAAAAAGTTTCAAGCAATTTCATGCCTCAGTTTCTTGTCACTTGCTGTTCCCTGAAAGTCCTTCTCCACGATGTTCACAAGCTCCTCTCCTTTTCATCACACAGGCATCACCTCCAATATCCACTCTTCAAGACTTTCCCGAGTGCCCTGTCCAGAGGTGCCTCCTCATTCTAACATAGTGCTCTATTCTACCTTCTTCGTGCCACATGTAATTATCTGAATGCATCTCATTTATGCATTTACTTGATTTGGGCCTGACATTTTCACTAAAATACAGGCTCCAGGAGAGCCACGATTTGGTCTGGCTTGTTCACTGCAGGATTCAGTTCCTGAGACCTGGCTTGGCACAGGGTACGTGCTCAATATATGTTTATGAAACGCATGCACAAATGAATGACCAACTGCACTTATGCTAGACCATATCTCATGGATCCTTCTCAATAAATATTAATTAAATTATAAATGTGCATAAGATGATGAATGTAGTGGAACTCAAGGTCCTTAAAAGGAGAGAATCATGCAAAAGAATTAACTGTAATAGTGATAAGTTACTTAAAAACAGATATGTGGAAATGGCCACAATATTCCCCTCCCCTCCCATTTATCTCCCTTTTTCTTTTCTTGCAGCAAAGCTATAATATTGAGCTGGTAACAGTCCAGCTGTTGCCATGACAACCGACTTTGCAGACACAAACTTTCAGCTGAGACGAAACCACATGATGGAGAAAGAACGGTTTGGCCAAGGCCTATCGGAAATAATTACAAAGATGACAGAGGAAAGAATTAGCCAAGTAAATTGGTTTTGAACAACTGCATCTTCTTAAGGAGATAAGAAAATAGAAGATAAAGCTGAATCCCACCTTAAAATATGTATCTATACTAGAAAGTCACACAAAGTCAAAAAAAATTGTTTTTCCATTTTGTAAGGAAATGAAATTAAATATAAGCAGATCAGGGGGAAATAGCACCTTCTCAGACACTTTGGTCACTTTTAATTCAAGTTGAAACTGAACTGGCCTAGCTTTGCCTGAGTTTCAGTATGATTTTATATAATTAAAGGGTTCTTGAAAAATTGTGGGGAAAGCAAATACCTAAAAATCAAATTTGAATTCAAGTGCACTGGCTGTCTTGGTTTTTAAAGGAACTTTGGAAACATCCTCTGTAAAGTAATTCTTTTGTTATAGGACTAGACATTTCTTCATGCAAAAATCTTAGAAGTTTTTATATGATAAATACTTTAAAGCCAACTTGCCCCAGTGACCAGACCAATATCATTTGCTGGTTATTTTCAAGTAGCATCATCTTTCTGGGTCTCAGTTTATTCACATAAAATTGGAAAAATTGACATTTACCAGCCACCAACTTCACCTTTGAACGTCTCTGTTTTTTAAATTTCTTTTTCTAAGTAGTAGACTTTATTTTTATAGTACTTTTAGGTTTTCAGAGAAACTGAGCAGAAAGTATAAATACGTTTTATACTCTTCTACACACACACACACACACACACAAGCACGAACGTGCACACAATTTCTCCTATTATTAACATCACATTAATGTTACAATTGTGTTTGTAACATTTATTACAATTCTGAACCAATATTGATATATTATTATTAACTCAATTTTACATTAGGGTTCCCTCTTTGTGTTATACAGTTCTATGGGTTTTTTTCAAATACATAACGACATGTATTCAACATTGTATTATACAGAATAGTTTCGCTGCCCTAAAAATCCTCTGTAAATTTCTCTGTCTTTAAATGTTCTCTGAGTTCATTACTTGAAAAGCGTACACAAACCAAATACTCTTATGGTTGCCAAATCCATGTTTGTTTTCTTTTACACATTCCCCCTGTCTTAGGTTTCCCGTTTATCACTGTCAAACATAGACCTCACCTCTGTTACTCTTGGAACTTGGAGGGGTTTTGATTTCTGAATTTAGGGACTCTATTTCCTTGCTTCAACCTGGAAAATTAAGTAACAACAACAACAAAAATCTTATTTAAACTAAGATGAAGTCTTCTCTAGGCATCATTTCTGGATTTTGGGAGAAATGAGATTATAGAAATCCAATAAATATATAACCATCTAAAGCAACTGCATTAATAAATTAAAGTCCCTTTGGAAAGACTTCAATTCAAGAAGGAGCAATTCACACAAAGGCGTATTCAAACAGTGACTTGTTTGTTCCTTATCTGCTTCCAGGAGAGGTCAGTGCTTATCTCAGCAGTGGAACAATTACAAACGTACTTATGTTACATTGAGTTGATTTTGCCAAGTTCTTCAAAGACACTGCAGACTGATTCCAGTTTTCACAGAAAATTCAAGGTTTATCCGGGTTCATCCCCCATTTTCTGTCTCTTTTTCTTCTTATTCTACCCTAATAGTTTTGTGGCAGTCATAATCCTGCAAAGTACCTCCTAAAACTCAACTCAGTCTAATCCAATAGCTATTTATTTGTTTTTAGCTGCTGTGCATTTGGCACCAAGGATAAAAGAGTTACAGAGCAACTGCCTTCAAAGTTATTACAACCTAATTGGAAAAAGATCTAGGCACAGGGGAAAAAAATTCAACAATGGTAAATAAGTGTGAAGACAGAGGAACACCTGAATTTCAGAAATAATGGAGTTGAGAGTGGTGGGGGACTTGGAGGAGGCAGAGGAACCTGAGCTGGACCTTAAGGAAGCAGAAGAATATGGCTGGCAGAGAAGAATGGGAAAAGTATCCTTGATTAGGAAAATCATAAAAGGAAAGACCCCATTCCATTCACTATCCCCCCGTCTCAGCGTGTGGCTGAATATCCCATGGGACACCCAGCCACTAAGTGCTCATCGCCTTTCCAGGCAGCTCCAGCCTACCCTCCTGATCCCCCACCTTCTCTCATGTACTCTTTCCCCAGAGAATCTTCCACCTTGCCTTGTAATGATCACAAAACAAAGCTATGGCCAAGGCATTTCCACGCCCAAAACTCTTCGGTGGCTCCAACATCCAAAACGAATTGAAAAACGCCAGAAAGTTTATTGCTAACCTGCAGCAAAATGTTTTTTCTTTTTCTTTTCTCCTTTTGCAGTTTGCCATGGTAGAGCACAAGAGATGGGGTCCATCGCTCCTTCCTCTCTTCCCAAATTTCCAAATGTTTTCTCAAAACTTCTGTCCATTCTGGTACCCTCCCTCTTCCTCTCGTCTCTCTGCAGTTACAAATTTCTTCCAGGAGTGGATTTCTGCCTTTCCCAATGTAATTCCAGATGCCCTTCCAGATCTTTCCAAAGTAGCCCTCTCTACCCCTTATCCTGGTTTTAACAACCAAAGCAAGCAAGAGGAGCCAAAATTTCCTGTAGGCAGTAGGTGAGGAAAAAAGAATATGAAAACACTTGAAATCTTTCCTGTTGAATATATCATCTCATTAAATACTTCTAAGGACCTTTTGACTTATGCTCAGTGATTACAGGTAAGTTCATGGCTTGAGGCCCGAGTTAAGAAGGGAAGCAAGGATTGTAACTCTGGTCTGTTCAACATTAAAACATAAGGTCCCATCCACGACAATGCACTATCTCCTTTTTATGTCTTGCACAAAAATAGGTCTTCAAAAAGTGTCTCATAAAATCGTGCTACACAGAGGCTTGGTGGTTCCTAGACTCTAGAGCAGTGCAGACACACAATGGTTAAGGGGATTTTTCAGCATGCCAGCAAGTCTGTCAGACAAGCGGGAGGAAGCCCAGGAGCCCTGCCTCTGCAGCTTCCTCAGACAATCCGAACAGCTTTAGAAACTTTTCACTTAAGGAAATTAGAGGCTTAATGGCAGCAACACTGAATGTTTCTCAGGAGCTTGTCTCCCTAGAATCTGTAGCAGCTGTGTGCAAATTAATCAGTGATTTGCAGGCTACACAGAGCTGAGACTGGGGAAACAGCTGGGCATATTTATGAAAGTTTGTCAGGGATGTACCAGTGTGTGCAGAGGTACCTTCTTCGTTAAATAAGTGTCATTTCACTGGCAAAGAAAAGGAGAAAGTGAGACAGATCCTGCCGGTGTCTAGAGGATTAATTAAAGCCTGGCAGAAACCTGATGCTGAATATCTTTTCTTGTTCTAATTTCGGCCGAGATTTACGTGAGAGGGTCTGGGGAGCTAAAGTGCACCAGGCACAGTGCTGATCAGTGGCTCATCTGGTAACTACAATGGCATTCAAGTTTGAATAAGTCCTGCCTGGTGCCCTGTAGCAGAGCTGTGACGCTGGCCGGGGTCTGATTTGAAGCACCATGGCCCAGGCTAGCCCCCTCTCTGCCTGCCCCTCCCATGGTGGCCTTTCTCTGCTTCCAGCCCCTACCCAAATTTAGAGAAAGGATAAAAGAAAACACACCAGAAAATCCACAGTGTGCCTAAGTAAATCTAACATGTCACGACTCACTTTTTTATCTTTAAATACATATGGAGAAAGCACAGACGAAAGGATAAAAGAAAACACACCAGAAAATCCACAGTGTGCCTAAGTAAATCTAACATGTCATGACTCACTTTTTTATCTTTAAATACATATGGAGAAAGCACAGACAAAAAAAAAGAAATCAACAGCACACATACTGAGAAAAGAGAACAAACTCTTCTCGAAAAACTAATCGACCAGCAGTGATAACCTACTTTTGGAGACCAAAGGTCCTGTTTTAAGTTCATTTGCTCACTTGATTTGACCTATCTGTGTGCTTTTGTCACATGGAGACCCTGCTGTTTCTAGAACCCTTCCCATTCCTTAACTGGATATCTTGTGAAAGTTGAATGGGTTCACATTTATTGAACACTTAGGAGGAGCCCTCTTCCTAACATTTGCATAGAACCCAAATATAGGGCCATGAAAATTGATTTCATGGTTGGACTCAAGATTTTGCATATACCAATTATTGAACAAACCAATTTTAGTATGCATCTAGAGGTTAAGAAGTCACAAGCCTAAGTCCAGGTGAGAAAACTTAAGGCACAAAAGGTGGAAAGGTGGAGTCACTTCCAACTTCTCGCTGCTGGGTAAGAGAAGAGCTGCGGGTAGAATCTGAGCTCCTCCAGTCCAGGGCACAAGGTTAACAAGAACTCTTTTGTAATACCGAAAGCTGAGGAAGATTAATTAGTTAGTATTTGAATATTTCCACAGGCCTGGAAATTGGGTTGCCAGGTTAAAAACAGGATGCCTGGTTAAATCTGAATTTCAGATAAACAATGAGTAATTTTTGAGTATAAGTATACTCTATGTAATATTTAAGACATAGTAATACTCAAAAATTATTTGTTATTTATCTGAACTTCAAATTTAACTGGGAATCCTGTATTTTTATATTTTAAATCTGACAACCCCATCTGTAAATAAGGAAAATGGGAAATATCTGGCAACCATTGGAGTACTAAGAACAACCCCAGTAGATGACTCTCCTGGGTTCCTACCCTCAGCCTGGTTCCACGACACACTTCTGTGTGTGTTCTTGCCCCAGACTTCCTAACCAAAGTTTATCCTAGTGCCATATCTGGTGTCTCTGGCACCATGTCTTTCTGTTTCCCAACTTCATATCAGAGACAGTCTCCAAACTTGGGTTTCACATTAGTAGTATTCTACAAACGTTTACCAGGGTTCTTTAGAGATTACATATGTAAAGTTGGGTTTCAATGTGTTGTGAATTTACTAATTTTTTTTATCATACTCAAGTGCGTATGCAAATATTTTTGATGCATTCTTGTATCGGTTAGGAAGGCATTTTACTGCAATGAACAGACAACCCAACTTAAACGAGTAGTGATTTACTTTCTCACATGACAAGAATTGTGGAGATAGATTGTCGACTGCATTGATTATGTGGTTCAATAACCTTAAGACCAAATCTTTTGCTGTCCTTTGGATCTTTCCACCTTCATATTTACATTCCATCAGGAAAAAGGACAAGCAGCAGTGCCAGCTATGTGTGTCCCCTGGTAAGGAAGCCCAAAACTTCTGCCCAGTCCAGGTCACATGGCCTCCTAGCTACAAAGGAAACAAGGAAGGAGACAACAGGATCTCACAAAAGGCATAGAACAATCATGATCCTGCACTAGAGGCGGGGTGTGCTACTGCCAGAACACAAGCAAGGTCCTTTTTATAGGAAAGGAGGTGAAATAAAAATTGAGTAGGTGGCTAAGTGAGTTTGCCATCACTTTTTATCTTTAAATATAGTCTTACCTTCGTATTGGGGATATTTGTTCCCCTTAAAATCCAGGACATCACCAGAACCTAAACGTTGTAAAGGATGCCAACTAAAAAGAGAACACTTCATTTTTTTTTGGGGGGGGGGACCCAGTATCTGGTACAGTGTAGGACTTGCACTGAAGAAGTATTGGTGACTGAGAAGATGCATGGAAAAATGTGATCTAGATAAATAACAAAAGCTGAGTTTTATTGTCACACCTGTATTGCTGACCATAGTCCTTGAGTGGTTCTAAATTTATTATGTATAACATAGTAATGCATAAAACGTCCTTGTGATACAGTGCGGGAGGACAGTGTGACAAGTCTCCCCTCAACCTCCTATAGCCTGTTCCTTCCCACAGGTGACCTGTGTCTGCTGTCGGGGGCCTCACCACAGACCTATGCACATCTCTTTCATCCTTTTCCTGCACACTGGACACAGGTGCACACATTTTTATCATGGTTTACTATTGATTGAATAAAAATTCACAGAAATACTAATCATATACATAGTCATACCTATTGCTTTTCATTTTGTTTAGTTTTACTTAATAAATCTTGCAATCCTTTCCAACTCCATAAATAGAGATCCTTCTCATTTTATTTTAGGCATTTCTAGTAGGAATATCTCACCTCTATCTAGCACTTTACAGTTTGTAAAGTCCTTTCACATATATTACTTCATCTGAACTTCACTTTATGAATCATTATCCACATCTTTCACTAATACAAAATCTGAGGGTCTGAGAGGTTGTAAGAGTCAGAAATCACACCCGGGGCCGAACACTCTCACCCCAGTGCCCTATTCCAACCATGTGCCTTTACCTACAAACACTCACTAAATTTGCCTTATGGCCCCTTGACATATGTTCATCATTAAACATTTTTGCTTGGGCAAGATTCTGGAGTCTTTAGTTAACCACAGCCCCCCAAAACGTATAACCTCCTGGTCTAAACTAATAGAAAGAGATGAGGAAAGAAGAGAAAAGGCAGTGGAAGCGAGAAAAGGGAGAAGAAGAGAAAAGGCATCCAGCAGCAGACTTAGGGGGATTTAAAACCATAAGGGAATATTTCTAGTGAATTTTTCACATAAGAAATTATGCAAAGGGGCTGAGAATAAATGTATCAAGGTTTTGACAGAGATGGGATACAGTCCTTAAAATCAACACAGAAAACACAGAATTCTGAGTGTGTGCTTGAATCTGACCTGTGGTCAGGTGCACACACACACACACATGCACATCCTTCTGAAGAGAGAAAGCCTGTTCCCGTCTCCTTCTGCCTCCTGCTCCCAACACATGGCTTTTCATTAACTTAGAGTCAAACCCCAAGTGAAAACTGACTGTGTGCTCACCTAGCAGATTTGGGTTTTCTCAAACCCTTAAAAGGCACTGATACATGTGCTTCAAAACATTATAAAAACAACTTGGAATGCCCCTTCCAAGGGACAGAAGAGGAAATCAATACATTCTGATTTTCTCCTCCGTTAAACTCTCAATGACTGAATCAGTAGTGTAGCTGGGGAGAGTTTAGTAGCTCAACAACTACATACTAAATTCTTCATCTTCAAGATTATAGGGCCTTATTTAGGTGCCTATTGGTAGAGCTTTAGGGCTTTAATGGGTTCAAAACTGCACCAGTAATTGGCAAAAATAAATAGAGCACTCATGTAAGTATGAAGATAATTATTTGTGGAACCATTTGGCATAATAGCTTCCCTCGTAGCATGCGAACAAAATGCTAAAATGCTATTAAAGTTAATAAACAGGAGAGATTATTAAGTGAAATGGTGCCATGAAATTGGTGAGCAAAGACATCAGAGGCACTATGAATGTTTCTCAGCTAGAAGACAGACCACATTAGAAAAGGAGAGAAAGTCTCAAGGATTCAATCATCCTTGAGTCCTCTCTTTCCCTACTCCCCAATCCACTAGCAAATCCCACCTGATCAAATGTCAAAATTCACCCAGGATCTGTTTACTTCTTTCTCTCTCCATGGCCATGACCACAGTCCCTGCTGACGTCATCTAAGATCTGGATCCTTGCAAGTCCCAGACCTGTCCCCTTCCCTCTGCTCACTTTCAGTCTACTCTTTACACAGCAGAAGTCATCTCATATAACTGTGAATTGTGTCACTCACAGGCTTCAAATCCTCCAACAGCTTCCCATCTGTATGTTTCCTGAGGGTGCTGTAATAAACTACCACAAACTGGGTGGCTTTAAATGACAGCAGTGTATTGTCTGACAGTTCTGGGGTCTACAAGTCTGAAGCCAAGGTGTTGGCGGGGCTGTGCTTCCCGCGAAACCTGTAGTAGAATCCTGCCTGGCCTCTTCTGCTTCTAGTGGTTTGCAGGCAATTTGGGGGATTCCTTGGCTTATAGATGCATTGCTACAATTCTCCAGATTCAAATAGCATTCTCCCTGCATCTTCACTTTTCTTCTGCCCGTGGTGTCTGTCTCTGTGCCCCAATTTTCCCTTTTTATAAGGATACCAATCAAATTGAATTAGGGTCTGCTCTAATGACCTCACTTTAACTCGATTACATCAACAAAGACCATATTCCCAAATAAGGTCACATCCTGAATTACCATGCCTTAGGACTTCAACCTATCTTTTTTGGAAGGAGGAAGGACACAATTCAACCCAAAGTGACAACCTAGAGCAATCTCCAGGACCTTGCTTACTCNCTTCTGCCCGTGGTGTCTGTCTCTGTGCCCCAATTTTCCCTTTTTATAAGGATACCAATCATATTGAATTAGGGTCTGCTCTAATGACCTCACTTTAACTCGATTACATCAACAAAGACCATATTCCCAAATAAGGTCACATCCTGAAGTACCATGCCTTAGGACTTCAACCTATCTTTTTTGGAAGGAGGAAGGACACAATTCAACCCAAAGTGACAACCTAGAGCAATCTCCAGGACCTTGCTTACTCAGTTGGCAGGTCCCCACAGCAAGCGACCCCTGCCTGCCCATGACCTCACCTTGCTCAGCCACTACCCGCTGGCCATTTTGACATCCTTGAATTTGTCCAGCTCTTTGCTGCCTTTGCATATGTGGCCACCTCTACCTGGAAGGCATTTCCTCTGGGTCTGTGCACAGGTGGCCATCTTACCTTCAAGTTGTCCCTCCTTGTCACCTCCTCAGCAGAGGCACATCCAGGTTTTGTGGGGCCTGAAGCTTTACAACTTTAAGAAGAAGAAAAGGAGTACACAACAACACATAAAAACTAAGGCTCTTAAAGGAGCCCAGGCAGGAGAGTGGCCCTGAAGCTCATGCTTCATTCTCTTAGTGGTAAATCTGCCTGTGATCCTTGGAGAGAGCTTCTCCCTGCACCTTGGTCCAAGAAAGTCCCCACCATGTACTCTGTAAAGTTACTCTATTTTATCTCTTTCTTATAACGCTCGTCACCAGCACTTATTAAATCTGCAATTGTCTTAAATATATATATATATATTTTTTTATATCTTATCTCCTCATACCAGATTGGAATCTCCAAAATAGAAAAGGCCTGTTGATTTTTACTAGTACAACCTAGATTCTAGCATGGCGCTGTGCATACAGTTGACACTCTGTGAATATTTATTGAATTCAGAAATAGATGAATGAGTGAATGATAATAATATGAATAATATCAATGACTATGAGTCCTATAGTGCTTACTTTGTTTCAGGCATGCCCTGTAATATCCCCTATCTTGGAATTGCAGAAACCCCAGCACAGAGGGTTTAGTAATGCTTGCATCTGGCTGGCTGCCTGGAAATGCCAAAGCCAGGATTTGGGGCTGGCACTAGGATCCATGCTCTGAACCCTACATGCCCATCTCAAATCCAGGAAGCTTGTTTGGCTGACTCATTGTTCATCACTATGCCCCAGAGACAGCAAGCAGGAGCTTCCCATTTCATGGGGATTAGGATTTGGCAGAGAAGATGATTTGTACCTCATACCGTGCACATAGAAAATAGAAGGCGGATGCAAAGTCTTTTGTTCCTGGGCCCCCCTAGAGCAGTGGAAGCTATCAAAGGAACCCAATTTCACAGGATCATCCCTACCTCATTGCCAGGTCTTCTCTGGCTTAAGACTTCAATATATGGTGAAATAGTAAAAATATCAGTGATCAACTTTAAGTCAAATATGCAACCCAATAGGACCTTTCTGTAACCTCCCCAAGGGTTCAGAATTATGATAAGAGCTTTGTTGTCATGGTTCACATGCTTCTCCTTCTGAGTGGGTATGTGCGTACATGCATATAAAAATGACAGCACCTGATGTGACGTATTCTTCAGGTGTGCTCACCTCTACCGACCCACAGGACTCCATCCGCATCACTT
>NW_007730274.1:18991-27516 GCF_000696425.1 Galeopterus variegatus | reverse complement strand
GTGACGTATTCTTCAGGTGTGCTCACCTCTACCGACCCACAGGACTCCATCCGCATCACTTCTCATCCACTGAGCTTCAGAAGATGGCAAATATTCAGTTCTTAAATAAAAAATTAAATAAATAAAGACCATTACCTTCTTCCGGACATAAACTCTCCTTGACTTCTCACTGATACACCTGACAGGCTCTCATGGTCATAAATGAGACCAAAAGAGAAGTCTACAGAGGTCCACAGGTTTTCTGAAGCACAGCAGCAGTGGACAATCAACTTTATTGGATTGAGATGATGTAAGAGGGCAAAGTCGATGGGAGGAAAAGGGAAAATGCATAATTTTAAGCAAAACTCTCCTGCATAATGAAATATCCCCACAGAGCCCTTCTTTGAAGTAAACCAGCAGATGCACATCCACCCGGTGCCACCTGTCCTGCTTGTTTTGCTCTTCTCTGTTTTGTCAGCTCTCTTTAATCCATGACAACGACCCAGGATCTCAAATAGCTGCAGTGGTGCATGCTCTCCCACCACCTTCTGGCCCAAAGGATGAGTTTTATTCTTGGAACAACCACACTCCCCAGGTGATATCAGAAAGACGGAGTGAAAAGCATAAGATCAAGTTTCCCCCGGTTTTATATTTCCCAGTGCTGATAATGAGAGGAAAACACCATTGAACAATTACAAAGATCTGGCTTTTATTTAACTACAAGGGCAGGGAGAGAAGGGAGGATGATGTTAAGTCCTTCTCTCTTGCTTCAGTTAGAATTTCCTCCATTAGCTGAAATTTTTATTATCTACTGATTGCCCTGTGGAAAGATTTCCCAGCTACCCACAGGTGCATTCTGAATTTAGAATACATTATCAGAGAAGGTGTAGAAAGGAAGAATTTCTTTTTCTTTTCAAATTGTTGTAATAAGTTTCTGGTAAAAAAAAAAAAAAAAGTTTTGTTTCATGTAGATTATTTCTCATTGTTGGAATAGAATGGTGCTTGAAGCCATAGGAATTAATAATTTACTTTGGACTTGACTTTTTATTAGATCACTAGAATCACAGCTGAGACCTCTGGACTACCTAAGCTCAACAACTTGTTTTTTTCTGGCCCAGAATCCTTGGAGATTATAACCAAGGCCCAGTCTGGATTTGGAATACGCACACCAGGGAACTTAGCTCCTGGTTTTACGATGAATTCCATGGAAAACTTTCTGTTCTAAGACCAGGGCTTAAACACTACAAAGTGATTTCCTGATAGGGTCATTTTCACTGTCCCTCATGCCACTGCACAGATTGAGACCCATCAACATGTTTTGATGGATCATGGCCACCACAATGTCTCTCTTGTTGATGGAGACAGTGACCCTCTCTGTACTACCAATAAAACTTCACAGTGCAGTGGTTTCCCATAATTTTAGGATGTTAGGGTCCTTCTGCTCATGGTTAAATCAGGCCCCAAGATTGGTCAACATACCCCTGTACTCAACAGGCCCAGATGGTTCTCTCCAGAACCCCTGTCAGTACATCTAGTGCTAAGTCATGTCACTGCCTGTTAAGCACCAAAGCAGAACAGAAAACAGTGCTTTGATTAGCTGCCTCGTTCCTTTTTTTTAATTGAAACATAATTGACTATCCATATTTGGGAGGTACAGAGTTGCATATCAATACCTGTGTACAATATGTGATGACTGAATCAGGATAATTAGTATATTCATCATTACAAAACATAATCATTCTTTGTGATCCTTAACCACTTTCTTGCTAATCCCTCCACCACTTCCCCCTTCTCTTCCTCTAGTAATCACAGTTCTGCTCTCTCCTTTTGAGAGTTCAACGTATTATTATAATTGTTGTGTCCTTCTCTCTGTCTTATTTATTTATTTGTTTTTGTTTGTTTGTTTGTTTGTTTATTGCTAATCCCTCCACCACTTCCCCCTTCTCTTCCTCTAGTAATCACAGTTCTGCTCTCTCCATTTGAGAGTTCAACGTATTATTATAATTGTTGTGTCCTTCTCTCTGTCTTATTTATTTATTTGTTTTTGTTTGTTTGTTTGTTTGTTTATTTATTTATTAGCTCCCACTTATGATTGAGGACATGTGGTATTTTTCATTCTGTACCTGGCTTATTTCACTTAACACAATTTTTTCCAGGCTCATCCATGTTGCTACAAATGGCAGAATTTCATTCTTTTCTATGGCAGAGTAGTATTCCATTGTGTATATATACCACATTTTCCTTTTCCAGTCATCTGTTGATGGATATTTGGATTGGTTCCAACTCTTGGCTATTGTAAACAGAGCTGTGATAAACACGGGAGTGCAGGTGTCCCTTTGACATGATGATTTCCATTCTTTGGATATATACCCATAGTGAGATTGTTGGATCTGCAGTTGTTTGAGAAACCTTCATACTGTTTTCCATAATGGCTACACCTATTTACAGCCCCACTAACAATTCCCTTTCTCCACATCCTCTCCAGCATTTTTCATCCTTTCTTTTTGATAATAGCCAGTCAAACTGGGGTGAGATAATATCTCACTGTGGTTTTTATTTGCATTTCCCCGATGCTGAGTGATGTTGAGCATTTTTTCATGTATCTGTCAGCCATTTTGTATTATCCCTTGAGAAATGTCTATTCAACTCCTTTCCCATTTTTAATTGGGTTACTTGGGGGTTTTCTTATGTTGATTTGCTTGAGTTTCTTGTATATTCTGGATATTAACCTATTGTTGGATGTATATTTTGCAAATATTTTCTCCCATTCTGTAGGTTGTCTTTTCACTCGATTGATTGTTTCCTTTGCTGTGCAAAAGCTTTTTAGTTTCATATAATCCTATTTGGTTAAGCTCTGCAAATTAACAAGTTGGGGGGGGACCATTTTCCCTTTCAAAGTGTAAGCTCCTTGAGAGCAGGAACTCTTTGCTTTTCCTTATATTTCCAAATTCTAACAAGAAACACTTCAATAAATGCTTATTCATTCATTCAATAAACATTCATTGGACTATTATTTCCTAGGATATAGTGGTGATCAAAACAAATAAAGTCCTTGCTATCCTGGAATTTAGCAACCAATCTCAACATCAACTGAAGATTTATAGAAACCAGTCATTACAATCTGTCATAAGAATTATGAAATAAGATACATAGAGTAAAAAACGAATGACTGGATAAAGATGAAAACTCACTTTTCAAGGACCAGCCAGCCATTCTGTGGTATGAACTGAGATCTCAAACAGAAGGAAAGGATTTGTGTTTTCACAATTTCATTACTTCATTTCCAGGCACCAGAATGCAGATGAATAATCCTCTTACTAAATTAAGTGCATATGCACTGATCTTGTTCCAAAATCTCCCAAACATAAACAGCACTCAGACACCTCATTGGTGTGATTCCTTGCACGTATGAAGGGAGAACAGGTATTAAATGTCCTATCAAATCATTTTCTATTAAATCTATATCTAGAAAAAGTTTCCACCAATGTAAATTTTTTGCCAAATGGCTGAGAATGAAAATATATTTTAGAGCATTTAATATTAAACGGACAGTTTCAAATAGCTCTACATGTGTTGAAAGTTTAAAAAGTTGTTTGTTAAGTACTTTAGTTATAATTCATTTAAAAATCCCATTATGTTTGGTTACACAAGAGTGACTTTAATACACTTAAAGATGCAGTACTCCTTAGCTGTGACATATTTATAGGCTGAACATTAAAAGGTTTATAAAATAAGGCTATATTTTCTCAGTGTCAAACATTCCTCAATGAAGACAATTATTCAGTCTGACTGTTTGTAATTAGTTATGAAATAATTTACGATTACGAAGATAAGTGAGCAAAAATTTCTAGAATAACTGCATATTGTATTTTACTATTAAAAGATTTCCATAATCTTCCCAGGGTTTGAGGAGTCATAAATTGCCCGGATCTGATTTCCACTGGATTTCTCTTGGAGTTAATAAACATATGGATCTAATCTAAGAGTGTGTGTCAAAAATAATGAAAGGAATGGCTTCACACGATGCTGAAAATGAAATGGGATTGACATAAGCTGACTTTGGTTTAGAGAACAAGAGCAATGAGCTGCCTATAGTCAACCCACAAAGACAGAGTCTAGCAGTTCTGAGAGAGAGAGAGAATACCCCATTGGGGTCACAAATGCAGCCTTAGCTTCAAATAAGCTGGGGCTGGAGAGCTTTTCCTTTGCTACACTTTCTTCTTCTTGACAGAAACCTAGAATGCTTTCAACATGTCATTCCCACACCATATCTGTGGCTTCCTGGGGTGTGTAGTTGGTTAAAAGGAATGGATAGAGAAAAGTCAGTCAAGAGCAATGAGCTGCCTATAGTCAACCCACAAAGACAGAGTCTAGCAGTTCTGAGAGAGACAGAATACCCCATTGGGGTCACAAATGCAGCCTTAGCTTCAAATAAGCTGGGGCTGGAGAGCTTTTCCATTGCTACACTTTCTTCTTCTTGACAGAAACCTAGAATGCTTTCAACATGTCATTCCCACACCGTATCTGTGGCTTCCTGGGGTGTGTAGTTGGTTAAAAGGAATGGATAGAGCAAAGTCAGTTTTTTTTCTTCTCTGCCAGCAGAATGGCCAAACACAGGAAACATCAACCTGCTTCTTTTGCTTCTTTTCTCTTCAGTTCAAAATGAGTTGTGAGAATATGGGGCTGCTATTGGTAGCATTCAAGCTTTATTCTTTCCAACATATTTCTCGTGATAACTTTTCATTTAATATTCATCCTTCTAAAGCCTGAGCAGATGTTGTCTAATTTCTACTGCTATGTTGTACTTCTCCAAGCTCTCAAAATGTTCTACATAACATTCATTAACTTTTTAAAGTTCAAATAAATTTAAGAAAATTTTGTAGAATAAATTTTATGATATTCCCAGAAATTCTTGCAATTTCTGATAGTTAGCCAAAAAAAATCAGGGACTGGAACACACAGTGAGTCATAACACAGTCCCATCCCCTAATCATCATGCCATCCTAGAGAGAGCCTCTACAGCCTAAATGGAAAAATTGCTAAGCCAGTTGTGTATCAGTGAATCCGAACTCATTCCACGGAAATAGCCTCTGAACAAATCAGAACAGCTGTCCTGAGGCCACAGATAGAGATTTCACCAAATGTGAAGATGTAGTTATTAAACAGCAAATCAATTTAGTTGTCAGAGTAGAGCTGCTCAGCTCCACCTCTTTCTTTAACAAGTGACCCCTGACATTTCCAGTTTAGGGAACTCACCAGCAGGCTGACATCAACTTTCTTAATGGAAATAAATCTTACCCTAAAACTCCAAAAAGTTTGAAATTAGCTTACAGAACTAAAAGGATGCATCCTAAAATGCTCTGCAACAGTAATTTTTTTAAAAGATTATTTAGACTATGCTATCAACCAGGTGCATCGAGCTAAAACTAAGAGAGGGTCATAAAACAGAGTAAGTGACTTCAGGCTACATCTAGCAGTCGATCTGTACAATATAGCATGGAGCAGAAGTCTCCTTGCCCTGTACAAATCCAAGAGATCATTTGGTATCATTTTAATTCATTCTTTTATTGACCAACTTCCAGTATCATGGTGTAGAACGTACCTATATAAAAAAGCATCCAAGGGTTCCCATGCAATTCTCCCAAATAGGGATGCCTTGCACATGTCAGATGCATAGCCATGACTGTTGAATGAATGAAATGCTTTTGTCAATCTCTCTCAGTTCTTTTGCTAAAGATTCCTCCTATTTAAGGATATAGTACAAAAGCAAGACAATAGAGAATGGGAAGAGTCAGGCAAATCCTGACAGAAGGAACCCAAGATATCGGCTAGTCTAACTCATTCTGCTAGTAAACCCATTTACAACCACATTCATCAGGGTTTGTTTGAATATTTCCAAAGAAAGAATACTTTGAGGAGTAGACCATTTACTTTTCTGAAGAGTGGGCCATTGTTTTGTTGGATAGCTCTTATTATTATAAAACTTCTTATATTGAGTCTGAACACCAGCAATTTTGAACCATGGTTTAAATAATGACCCCTTAAAACAGAATATGTCAACTCCTCTCCTCAGACTTTCAAACGTTTGAAGACAGCTATTAAGTCTTTCCCAAATTTCCCTTTCTCTGAGCAAAATCATCCCATTTCCTTCAACCATTCATTTAACCATTCCATGTGATTTCCAAACCCTTTCTTATCCTGGTCACTATCCAGACAGTTTATGACAGCCTCAAAATGCAGCACCCAAAAGTGAAATCTGCACTCTACACATATTGCTGTGGTGCCGGGGCAATTGGCAGGGATTTCTCCATGCAGGGTTAATGTTATGAAACACCTTTTAAATTAGCCAAAGCAGGGGTCCACATTTTCTGCTTGCTCTATGTCTCCCACTTAATTTACAGTGTGGGCCACCAGCCATTAGGGAGGTGTGTGGAATGTGATTGCTGCCAATAATTGACCATTCCCTGGTTCAGGAGATACATAAAACTCTAATGGAACCATTATTCTCAAACCCACAGGATATATAACAAGAACAATAAAGTGATGCATTTGCAATGTCTGCTTTTCTTTTTTAAAAAAAGGAAAAAGGATGCATAATGAAAATATTCATCTTTATTTTATCTCACATGATGATGTACAAAGTAAACACCTCAAAATGAGATTCTTATGTTAAGTATCAGGAGGGGAACACATAGCCATGCAGGCTCACACATTCACAGAGCAAGCTAACTGCTAAAGCATTCCATTAATGCATCAGCGTCATAGAACTAGATGACTTTGGGCATTGTAATACTGGCTTCCATAGCAACCTGTTGTTCCTGCACACTTATTTGTTGAATTATATGTCTGCACATGGAACTGTGCCATAGCTAGAAAAGTAAGTGCTCAATCACCAAGCAGCTTCAGCAATCAGATCTCATGAGGCACTCCAAGTTGAAGTGGTTTGGCCCCATGTCTAGAGTAATCTCCACCTACAAGACTTTTTAAATATATATATTTAGATATATTTTAAAATAGATTTAATTGACAAATAAAGATTGTTGTTCTTTAGATGCTGGGAAGGGTAGGGTAATGAGGAATAGGAAGAGGTTGGTTAACAATACAAAATTACATTAACATAGGAAGAAGAAGTTCTAGAATTCTATAGTAGTGCTAGTTGTCAATAATTAACAATAATTTATTGAGTATTTTCAAATGGCTAGAAGAGAGGGATTCAAATGTTTTCATCACAAAGAAATGATAAATGATGAATATGCTAGTTAGCCTGATTTGATTATCATACAGTGTGCACATGTAGCAAATAGTACTCTGTACCCCATAAACATGTACAATTATTATGTGTCAATTAAAAATAATTTTTTAAAAAATTGTATATATATAAGGTATACAACATGATGATTTGATAAACATTTGTACTGTATAATTTTTACCACAGAAAAATTAATCAACATCTAACTCCACCCATAGCTACCATTTGAGGACACTTAAAATCTGCAATTTCTGGGCCTCTGGTCAAGATGGCGGAGTAGACAGTTTCTAGTGTTGCTCTCTCCCACAAATCAACCAATTTGCAGCTATTAAAAAGCAACAACAGGAGGCCCAAGATCTGCACTGGAACAGGGAAGAGCCGCACCCTGCAGGACCTCCGGCCCAGGCCAGTGCCCATCATCCAGAGAGGCCTGAGAGCCACAGGCCCACATGCCCTGAGTCAGTCACACGAGAAAAGGCAGGCACTATGGGACCTCCAACCCAGGCCAGTCCCTGCCATGTAGAGAGGCCTGAGAACCACCGGGCCCACACGCCCTGAGTCCGTTATGCCAGAAAAGGTAAGTGCCATGGGATTCCCAGCCCAGGCCAGTGCCCCCTGACCAGAGATTCCTGAGAGCCACCAGCCCACATGCCCCAAGTCAGCCACGCTGGAAAAGACAGGTGCTGTGGGACCTCCAGCCCAGGTCAGTCCCTGCTGCTTAGAGAGGTTTAAGAGCCACCAGACCCACACACCCTGAGTCAGTCGCACCGGAAAAGATAGGCACTATAGGACCTCCCTCCCAGGTCAGTCCCCACCATTAAGAGAGGCCTGAGAGCTGCCGGGCTCACACACCCAGAGTCAGACACTCCAGAAGAAGCAGGTGATGTGGGACCCCCAGCCCAGTCCAATCCCTCTTCCCAGAGAGGCCTGAGAGCCACCAGACCCACATGCCCCAAGTCAGCTAGAGCTGCCGGGCTCACACACCCAGAGTCAGACACTCCAGAAGAAGCAGGTGATGTGGGACCCTCAGCCCAGTCCAATCCCTCTTCCCAGAGAGGCCTGAGAGCCACCAGACCCACATGCCCCAAGTCAGCTATGCCAGAACAGGCAGGCGCCATGGTACTCCCAGCCCAGGCTAGTTCTCGCTGCCCAGAATTGGCAGTCCCTTCAGGATCCAAGCCAGGTATCAGGGTGAAACAAGTGGACTGTGACACCCCTGCCCCAATGACTAAACAACAAAGGAAAGATACCAGAAATATGAAAAATCAAGAAAATACATCACCACCAAAGGAAAATA
>NW_007730274.1:14680-18615 GCF_000696425.1 Galeopterus variegatus | reverse complement strand
CACCAAAGGAAAATAATAACTCTCAAGTCCTAGATCCTATAGAACAGGAAGTCTTTGAAATGACTGACAAGGAATTTAGAGCAAAAATTCTAAGGAAACTAAGTGAGATACAAGAAAACTCAGTTAGACAACACAATGAAATGAGGAAAAATATACAGGATCTGAAAGAAAAAAATGTACAAAGAAATCAATGCCTTGAAAAAGAATGTAGCAGAGCTTGTGGAGCTGAAAGATTCATTCAATAAAATAAAAAACACAGCAGAGTCTAACCAACAGGCTAGAATGAGCAGAACAGAGAATTTCTGACCTTGAAGACAGGCTGTTTGAATTAACATAGGCAGACCAGAAAAAAGAATTTAAAAAATTGAAGAAAATCTAAGAGAGATAAAAGACAACCTTAAGCACTCAAATATCCAAATCATGGGTATTACAGAAGGGGAGGGAAAAGGAAATGGCATTGAAAACATATTCAATGAAATAATAGCATAGGTATAGGGAAAGACACAGATCTTCAGATTCAGGAGGCCTAAAGATCCCCAAACATATTCAACCCAAAAAGGTCCTCTCCAAGACATGTTATAGTCAAACTGGCAAAACTCAAAGACAGAGAGAGAATCTTAAAAGCTACGAGAGAAGCAGCAAGTCACCTATAAGGGAGCCCCAATCAGAATAACATCAGACTTTTCAACAGAAATCCTAAAAGCCAGAAGAGAATGGAATGATACATTCAAAATGCTGAAGGACAAAAATTGCCATACAAGAATACTTTACCCAGCAAGGCTATCCATCCTAAACGAAGGGCAAATAGTATATTTTTCAGACAAACTAAAACTGTCAGAGTTCACTATCACACAGCCAGCATTACAAGAAATTCTCAAGGAAGTACTGAGTTTGATACCTGAAAAACAACCATCATTGCCATGAATACTCAAGAAAGAACAAAACCTAACAGTAAAACAAAAATGCTAACAATAAAGAGAAAAAAATAGTTTACCACCCCAAGAAACCAACAAATACAGAAGACAAACAGAAAATTATAAAGAAAGAAACAAAAGGTACTTAAGACATCTAAACAAAAATCAATAAAATGCTAGGAGTAGATCAATACCTTCAATAATGACAATAAACGTAAAGGGATTAAACTCCCCACTCAAAAGACACAAACTGACTGACTGGTTTAAGAAGAAGGACACAACAATTTGCTGCCTTCAGGAGACTCACCTCACCTGTAAAGACACACATAGACTAAGAGTAAAAGGATGGAAAAAGATACATCATGCAAATAGAAATGAAAAACGAGTGGAGTAGCTATTCTTAGATAAAATAGACTTTAAAGCAAATACCATAAAAGGAGATAAAGAAGGCCACTGTATAATGATAAAAGGACCTATCCATCAAGAAGACATAACAATCAGAAATATATACACATCCAACATCAGAGCAGCCATATTTATAAAGCAAACTGTTAGATCTAAAGAATGAGATAGACACTAATACCATAATAGTGGGGGACCTGAACACCCCGCTCTCAACATTGGACAGATAATCTAGGCAAAAAATCAATAGAGAAACACAAGATCTAAACAACACTTTAGACCAATTGGACTTGGCAGATATCTACAGAACATTCCATCCAACAACCTCAGAATATTCATTCTTCTCATCAGCGCATGGAACATTCTCCATGATAGACCACATGTTAGGTCACAAAGCAAGTCTCAACAAATTCAAAGAAATTGGAATTATTCCATGTCTTTTTTCCAATCACAATGTATTAAAATTAGAAATCAATAACAAATGAAACTCTGGAAACTATACAAACACATGGAAATTAAACAGCATTCCACTTAATAACATATGGGTCCAAGAAGAAATTAAACAGGGAATCAAAAAATGTATTGAAACTAATGAAAATAATGACACATCATATGAAAACATGTGGGATACTGCAAAAGCAGTACTAAGGGGGAAACTTATCACATTAAATTCTTACTTCAGAAGAATGGAAAGATGGCAAATAACAACCTAACACTTCAGATGTAGAAAAACAAGAACAATCCAAACCCCAAAATAGTAGATGGAAAGAAATAATTAAGAGCAGAACTAAATGAAATAGAAACCTGAAAAACAATACAAAAGTTCAATGAAACACAAAGTTGGTCTTTTGAAAAGATAAATAAAATTGACAAACCTTTAGCAAGGCTAACTAAGAAAAGAAGAGAGAAGACCCAAATAACAAAAATTAGAAATGAAAAAGGTGATATTACTACTGACACCTCAGAAATACAGGAAACATTAGAGACTACTATAAACAACTATATGCCAACAAATTTGAAAATCTGGAGGAAATGGACAAATTTTTGGATCCATACAAACTACCAAAACTGAGCCAAGAAGATATAGAAAACCTGAACAGACAAATAACAGTAAAAGAGATTGAAGCTGTTGTCAGAAGGCTCCCAACAAAGAAAAGCCCAGGAACAGATGGGTTCACTTCAGAGTTCTACCAAAACTACAAAGAGGAACTGATACTAATTCTCTACAAACTATTCCAAAAGTTTGAGACAGAGGCCATTCTCCCAAACTCATTCTATGAGGCAAACATCACCCTGATACCAAAACCAGACAAAGATACATCAAAAATAGAAAACTATAGGCCAATATCCTTGATGAATGCAGATGCAAAAATCCTCAATAAAATACTTTCTAACAGAATACAGCAACACATAGACAAAATTATACACCATGATCAAGTGGGATTCATCCCAGGGATACAAGGTTGGTTCAACATATGCAAATCAATAAATGTGATACACCACATCAATAAAATCAAAGACAAAGACCATATGATCATCACTATAGATGCTGAAAAAGCATCTGACAAAATTCAACATTCTTTCATTATAAAGACTCTCTACAAGTTTGGTATAGGTGGAAAGTATCTCAACACAATTAAAGCCATATATGATAAGCCCACTGCCAATATCATCCTGAACAAGGAAAAGCTGAAAGATTTTCCCTTAAAAACAGGAACTAGACAAGGATGCCCACTCTCACCTCTCCTATTCAACATAATGTTAGAAGTACCAGCTGGAGCAATCAGAGAAGAGAAGGAAATAAAGAGCACCCAGATTGGAAAAGATGAAGTCAAACTGTCCCTGTTTGCAGATGATATGATACTATATATTGAACAGCCTAAGGCCTCTACAAAAAAGTTCTTGGAGTTGATAAATGATTTCAGCAAAGTAGCAGGATACAAAATCAACACACAAAAATCAGTAGCATTTCTATACTCCAACACTGAACATGCAGAAAAAGAAATCAAGAAAGCTAGCCCACTTACAATAGTCACCAAAAAAAAAAAAAACTTAGGAATATAGTTAACCAAGGATGTGAAAAATCTCTTTGAAGAGAACTACAGATTCAATGCAATCCCCATCAAAATTCCAATGACATTTTTCTCAGAAATGGGAAAAAAAATCCAGACATTTATATAGAATAACAAAAGACCATGCATAGCCAAAGCAATCCTGAGCAAAAAAAAATAAAGCTGGAGGCATAACACTACCTGACTTTAAACACAGCAAAAGAAACAATTAACAGAGTTAAAAGACAACCAAAAGAGTGGGAAAAAATATTGGCAAAATATACATCTGACAAAGGATTAATATCCAGAATATACAAGGAACTCAAACAACTTTATAAGAAAAAACAAGCAACCCAATTAAAAATGGGCAAAATAGCTAAGTAGGCAATTCTCTAAGGAAGATATACAAATGGCCAACAGACATATGAAAAAATGCTCAACATCACTCAGCATCCGGGAAATGCAAATCAAAACTACACTGAGATACCATCTCACCCCAGTGAGGATGGCTAAAATCCAAAAGACTTTGAACGATAAATGCTGGCAAGGTTGCGGAGAAAAAGGAACT
>NW_007730274.1:13098-13680 GCF_000696425.1 Galeopterus variegatus | reverse complement strand
AACAAGTCAGGCACAGAAAGAGAAATACCACATGTTCTCACTTATTGGTGGGAGATAAAAATAAATAAATAAATTCACACACACACACACACACACAAAAAAAAAAAAAAAAACCAGGGGGGAGAAGAAGACATACAATTACAATTCCTTGAAGTTGACACGACAAGCATACAGAAAGGACATTGTTGGGTGGGAGGGGACAGAGGGAGGAGGGAGGGAGGTTTTGGTAATGGGCTACAATAATCAACCACATTGTATATCGACAAAATAAAATTAAAAAAACAAAAAATAAAATAATAAACTATATTATAAAGCTATAATAACCAAAACAGCATGGTACTGGCATAAAAACAGACACACAGATCAATGGACTAGTATAGAGAATCCAGAAATCAACCCATACACCTACAGCCATCTGATCTTTGACAAAGGAAGCAAGTCTACACACTGAGGAAGAGATGGCCTCTTCAACAAATGGTGCTGGAAAAACTGGATATTCATATTTAGGAGAATGAAACTATACTCGTACCTCTCACCATATACCAAAATCAACTCAAAATGGATTAAAGAATTAAATATACA
>NW_007730274.1:0-12681 GCF_000696425.1 Galeopterus variegatus | reverse complement strand
ATATACATCCTGAAACAATAAAACTCCTTAAATAAAACATAGGGGAAACACTCCAGGAAGTAGGAGTGGATGCAGACTTCATGAATATGACCCCAAAAGCACAGGCAACTAAAAAAAAAATAAACAAATGGAATTATATCAAACTAAAAAGCTTCTGCATAGCAAAAGAAACAATCAACAGAATGAAAAGACAACCAACAGAGTGGGAGAAAATATCTGCAAAATATACATCTGACAAAGGACTAATACCCAGAATATACAAAGAACTCAAACAACTTTACAGCAAAAAACCAAATAACCCAATTTAAAAAATGGGCAAATGAGCTGAACAGGCATTTCTCAAAGGAGGATATATGAGTGGCCAACAGACACATGAAAAAATGCTCAACATCACTCAGCATCTGGGAAATGCAAATCAAGACCACGCTGAGATACCATCTCACTCCAGTTAGGATGGCTAATATCCAAAAGACTGATAAGTGCTGGAGAGGGTGCAGAGAGAAAAGAACTCTCATTCACTGTTGGTAGGACTTCAAAATGGTACAGCCTTTATGGAAAATGGTATGGAGTTGTCTCAAACAATTACAGATAGATCTACCATATGACTCAGCAATCCCACTGCTGGGAATATACTCAGAGGAATGGAAATCATCATGTCGAAGGGTTATCTGTACCCCCATGTTTATTGTAGTACTATTTACAATAGCCAAGAGTGGGAACTAGCCCAAATGTCCATCACCAGATGAGTGGATACAGAAAATGTGGTATATCTACACAATGGAATACTACTCTTTTATTAAAAAGAATGAAATACTACCATGTGCAACAATGTGGATGGACTTAGAGAAAATTATATTAAGTGAAACAAGTCAGGCACATAAAGAGATATACCACATGTTCTCACTTATTTGTGGGAGCTAAAAATAAATAAATAAACACAGCAACAAATAAAGCGTGGGGGGGGAGAAGACACAACAATCACAACAATTCCTTGAACTCATTAAGACAAGTGAATACATATGATCTGGGGGAGTATGGGGGGGAAGAGGAATGGGTAAAGGGTCATGAAAATTAACTACAATGTATATTGAGAAGTTAAAATTTAAAAAAAATCTCTGAAAACAAACAAAAAATCTGCAATTTCTTAATTTTCGAGTAAAATTTCAAATAAACAATACAGTATTATTAAGAATAGTTACCATGCTGTACATTAGATCCCCAGAATTTAATTATCTTATAACTGAAAGTTTATACCTTTTGACCAATTTCTCCCCACCTCCCCACCCTCCAATTCTCAGCCCCCAGAAACTACCACTCTAGTTTCTGCTTCTAAGAATATGACATTTTTAGATTTCACATGTAAGTGAGATCATGCCATATTTATCTTTCTATGTCTGGCTTATTTCACTTAACATAATGTCCACCAGGTTCATCTCTGTCATCACAAATGGCAGAATTTACTTCTTTTTTATGGTTGAATAATTTTCTATTGTGTATATATATATATACATTCATCTGTCGATGGACACTTAGATTGTTTTCATATCTTGGCTATTTGAACAATGCTTCATTGAGCATGGGGTTGCAGAGATATCTTCAAGATACTGATTTAATTTCTTGTGGATACATGCCAAGAAGTGGAATTGCTAGAGTGTATGTTAGTTTTATTTTTAATTTTTGATGAATCCTATTGTTTTTCTGAGAGACTTTTATCAACAAAAATAAAAGGATGAGAAACTAGCTGGGCCAATATGGACCCCAAATTGCTATAAAACTCCTTGGTTAATTGTTGATTAGGAGTAGAATCAGAGTATATTGATACAGAATGGAAGAGGTTAAGACTGAGGATTATCAAGGAGGCAAGCTAAGAAATAATGATGCTATGGTTTGAATATATTCCCCAAAACTCATGAGTTGAAATTTAATCCTGAATAAAACAGAATTGGGAGGTGGAGGCTTTTGGGAGGTTTTAGGTCATGAGGGCTCCACCATAATGAACAGATTGATGCTGCTATACAAGGGCTTGAAGATGTGGGCTCACTTCTGCTCTTCTTCCATGTGAAGACACAGCATTGGTTCCCTTTTGGCCTTTCAGCCTCCACCAGACACCAAAGGTTGACACTTTGATCTTGGACATTCCAGACTCCAGATCTTTGAGAAGTAAATTTCCATTCTTTTTAAATTACTCAATCTATGGTATTCTGTTATAGAAGAACAAAATGAACTAAGCCATTATGACAATCATAACAAAGTTTATAGTTGTTAATAACTAGTTGTAGATAATAAATAGTTATAGATAACAACAACTAGCATCATTGCTGATTTACTATGTTTCATCTCCTCTGCCCTGCACTTTGTTACAGATAACAACAACTAGCATCATTGCTGATTTACTATGTTTCATCTCCTCTGCCCTGCACTTTAGAGCCATCAACTTATTATAACCTTATGAGAAAGAATTTTGAAAAACATTTTTAAAGTTTACCTTTGGAAACTTTTGAAAAAGTATTCAATACTTTTGATAAGCTGAGGTCACCATTATGATTACATGTGAATTGTGTAGTTTATAAAGATGGTTGCAGTGACACATGGAACCATATGTCCCTGGAATAAATGGTCTCATGATTCTGTGCACAATTTTGAACTGATTCTGTTTTGTATTTGTTTCTGCCTTCCCAGTGAGATCACTTTTTGGCACTCCTGGGGACTTAACCTTGGGTAGTCCATTTCTTCCTGTTACTTCTCTCTTTAGGGCTAAGAAGCCAGATAACCAAAATTAATAGAATTACAAAGCAAATGGGAAAGCCTCTGAGAAAGTACCTCCATCAAGTAAACGCAGAAACATGAACATCCAAACTTTTTAATAACTATTCACATCCCAGGAGCTTTTTCCTTCTTCTTTATCACATGTTCTTGTTGTGTAGAGACACAAGCCAGGAGATGTGTGGATACGTGAATGTTACTTATTTTCTGCAGTATATTATTTCTTATTCTTGATGACAGTCTTATTGCTGAAGATTTGGCAATCTTCTTAAATAATCTTCTTTAAGTGAAAAAGCTGTTAAGAGACTGCCTTTGATGGAAAAAGTTGGACTCCTACCCACTTTCACCTCTATTTAAAGAATCCATCTGTATCCTAAGGTTAGTATTTCTCAAATTCTTTTGACAATGAGAGCTTTTTAATTACAGTTTATGATAGTTTTTGATAGGTGTTTATCAACTGTAGAGTGCACTTAGATTAAACAGCAAAAATATTTTTAAATTTCCGAGAGTATGAAATAACAAAATAGAAAAAGTGAATTGCTTTATGAAATGCTACAAATATATGTTGAAATTATAAGACAAATTACTTCCTTGAAGAGCTAATATCGATTATCTTAACTGGTAGTTGCTAAATTTTGCTTATGCAGTAATGAGTAGTTGAAACATCTTGCATAAATCCACCTGACAATTTCTCAGGCAACTCTTTTTTTGGGTCCAACATACCATTTCTTAATGGAAGATTGTAGCATAAAAAGAACAATTATACACTGTGTGAGGCAAAGATTGTTAGTTGTTTACCTGTAGTGAACACACCCTAGGGTGGTCTCCAATGAGTCACCTCTTGTATAATCCCCTTCCCTTGAGTGTGAATAGAACCTGTGATTTCTAACCAATAGAATATGGCAAGAATGAGGGGATTTTGCATAAGCTATTAGGTTCATAATCAGCTGACTCTGATTTGATGAAAAGGGAGATTATTCTGGGTGGGCCTGACCTCATCAGGCAAGACCTTTAAAAGAGGGTCTAGACCTTCCCTGAAGTTAGAGACTCAAAGTAGCATGGACTCTTTCTCTGTTGCTAGCTTAAAACAAGCTTCCATGAACTCTATAGCTACAAGGAAATAAATTCGACAATCCAAGAGAGCTCAGAAGCAGATCCTTCCCCTAGTTGAGACTTCAGATCAGAATGAAACCCAGCTGACACCTTGATTTCAGCTTTGTGAGACCCTGAGTAAAGAACCAAGCTAAGCCATGCCCAGACTTCTGACCTGCAGAAACCATGAGATAACAAATAAATATTGGTTTAGGCTACTAAATTTGTGGTGATATATTATACAGCAATAGGAAATGAATATATTACCTAATAGTTTTTCCCTTCTTGCAATGCAATCTGTATTTCTAACTGAGAACAGAAGCTGCCCAGCTAAAATCTAAAATCTTCTTTTCCCAGACTTATCTGAGGTGAGGTGTGGCTATACGAGTTCTGGCCAGTGAAACTTAAGTGTAAATAATGTTGGGTTATTCTAGACACATTTTTAAGTGAGAGTATGTGTCTTCCTTCATCCCTTCATTCTGCTGCATGAAATAAGATTGTGATGGCTAGTTAACCTACAGCCACCTTGAGCCATGAGTACGAGAGCTCCATGCTAAGTGGAACAGTGAGCTGGATTGTAGGTGATTTCATAGAACTACTATACCAACTCTGGATTACTATGTTTAGGCTTCATTCATGTAAGAAAGAAACAAACTTTTATTTAAGCCATTATTCTGGGAACCTGTGTTATTCATAGCAGAATCTAATTCTGACATTTTTATTTAAGAATACATGCATATATTTGAAATACATTTATATAAATATTAAATAAATTAGCATGAATTGTTTTGATTCAACTATCAGCAGCATCTTACAGAGGACTAGGAAATGCAGCATGCTGGTCCAAATGTTGACATTGACTAATACTGATAGTAGAAATGAGACACTTCATTAAGAAGTAATCAAGAGTCAAATATGTGAAAGAGGTTGTACATTAAAATATGCAGCTGGTCCATGCCTTCATGATGTTAAGACATCAAATTGTCTGCAATTGAAAATAGTTATTTAAAAAGAGTAGTTTATTTGGGTGTAAATATGTGAAAGAGGTTGTACATTAAAATATGCAGTTGGTCCATGCCTTCATGATATTAAGACATCAAATTGTCTGCAATTGAAAATAGTTATTTAAAAAGAGTAGTTTATTTGGGTGATGTAATTCAGCTGTTTTGTGAACACAACAAGGCAATATTAGGCCAATAGAGAATGAGTGATCACAAATGTGTGTGATTTTAGAGCTCTAGGAAGGCCCAGATGTTCAGAACCATCATCCTGTACCTGCCTATCAGGCTAGCTGATGCCTGGAAGTTATCAATCAGACTACCATCCTTTCACTTTAAAGTTTCTGCTCCTTGTTAATTGCATATATTCACAGCACAGGTACCACTGTGAGTGTGCATGTTGCTGGTGGTTGGGAACAGCTGAGCAAGAGCTGGGGAGAAAGGTCCATCATATTTGGCAAGGAGATTCAAGCTCACAGGTTCATGGTGGTGAACACAAAGGGGGAAGATGAGTCTCCAGAGAAAAACTGTACCTACTTTGCAACATTCACTGAGCCCTAAATCCTTTCAACAAATGGTTAATTGATCATTCCCAGGCACTGAAGATACAACAGTGAATAAGAAAGACCCCACCTTCATGATAATTTTGGCAACATCAGAAATGAGTCACCACCCACAATGGCTGATGTCATGTAGGTTTATTCACGTTGAAGGCAACATGCAAGTGAGAGTCTCTTTAGATTTCAAAAATTTAGATTTCAAAAGGACGTCCTCAAATTGTTCATCAGTTGATCAGTTAATCCAGTCAAAAACATCCAAATTATTTGGTGTTCCTAAGTATATAGAATATTTAAAGCATAATTACATAAGTGTGATAATACTAGCGGGGGAATTGCTAAGGTTACCTGCAAAAGCCGACAAAAATCACCTATTTCTGGCTCTTGGCCAAGTCTAAGAAAGTTCATCCTGACATTATTTGGTAGAAATTATTATACCTGCTTGTACTGAAAAAGATCATTCAACCATAAATGTTACATT
Source organism: Galeopterus variegatus (assembly GCF_000696425.1). NCBI lineage: Eukaryota > Metazoa > Chordata > Mammalia > Dermoptera > Cynocephalidae > Galeopterus > Galeopterus variegatus. The sequence continues at coordinate 6,790 of NW_007730274.1, read as the reverse complement.
ACTAGAAGATGCTATAATGTTCTGCAAACCAGTCCATTGCACGTGCCTACTTGGGTGGTAGCATATTTCATGATTACACACATCCATGACACAGATGAGCATTTATATGCTAATACCTGCAATATGGGTAGCTACAGCCTTTCACTATAAGCCATGAGTGTTTTCATCAGCGAAAGTTATTGGAGCACAATTTATCACCCAAAACTGTGTTTGGCTGGCTTATGTTTTCAGAAAAAAAATATATTTTTTTATTTCACATATCGTAAGTAGTAGCAGGAGTGTGCATTGTACCTTCACATTAAATAACAAATTAAATGACAGTATTTGGGTAGTTACACACACACACACACACACACACACACACACTCTCATACAGAAGAGAACTAGCACGTTTCCTCACACATACACACACTCTCATACAGAAGAGAACTAGCACGTTTCCTCTCCCATGCCCATACCCTCTCCAGTAAACACAGAGACCTACATACAAGTGGGACAAATGTCAACATAAATAGCCAGTGCTCTCATCCTAGACAGCTCATACTATCGAGCTCTCTTCCTAGACCAAGGTTTCTCTTAGTCCTATGACAGGAATATTTCTTTAAGCATCCAAGTTTCTTTCTATAAATAGTCTATAAATATTTCTTTTAAGCACCTAAGTCTCTTTCTATAAATAGTCACTGACTATTTTAAGCACCTAAGTCTCTTTCTACAATAGTCATAGAAAGAAATAGTTATACAAAGAGACTTAGGTGCTTAAAAGAAATATTCCTGCCATAGGACTAAGAGAAGCCTTGGTCTAGGATGAGAGCTCGATAGTACAGGATGGAAGAGAAAACAGTGAGCGTGTCCTGAGCGAGAACGGGAATTGTGAAGCAGGTTTGCTGTACACTTGTCTGAGTCCAGGGAGACAGACACACTCATATACACCGAGCTACATGAAGTGGACTTATTACTTACAGACAGGCAGCAAAGGACAAGAGAAGCCTAAGATTCATTGCCAGTCAGTGCCCCATGGCTCAGGAAAGCTGCCTGGGGCAGATGGAATCTCATCTGTGTGTGTCCCACCGGCACTGCGGCTGAGGGACCCCAGAAAACTTTTGACTTGGGGTTTTCCTTTTATTTTATTCTGGTACATGTCCTGCTTCCTGACCTTTAACGCTCAAGCAGCGGAATGGACTGCTTTCCAGCAGGAAGGGGATAAGCACTCCTGGACAGGCAACCTACTTTATTAGTTAGGGTCTCCCAGCTGACCCCAAAATGTCAAAGGCTAAACAAAATAAAGGTTTCCTTGTTGTTCATGAAAGTGACAACACAGGTGTTCCTGGCTGGGTGGTTTTCCTGAACAGCTCCACTCCAAGTGGTGGATTAAGGACCCAGGCTCCTTGACAGTGGCACCTCCTTTTCTAGATTAGTGCTGTTCAAAGTTTCATCCATAGGCCACTGTCAGTCCATGAATTGGTACCAGTCCAGGAACTGTTTGTTAACAGTCTGCAATGAGGTATGAATGGATATTGAGAGTGCGCATTTGGAAACTTTAGAAAGTTGACATTGCTGCAATATCCAAGTCCATGGTGAGTGGATTTTTATCATGGAACAGAGTATAGACCATTTCAGGTGCGATCAAACTGACCTGGTACAATGGCACCATAGAGGATTGGAAATTTTTAAAAATGTAAATAAATAACAGGCTGATGGCTAGATAAAGCTCTGCTCTCTCTCCTCAGAGTTCTTATCACTTTGTTGGAAGATTGGGAAAAGAGAATTACAAGTTGCTCATGAAAGGGTTATACTCATATGTGAAGGAAATTCAAAAAGTTTATGAAAAAATGGAATTAAAAGATGTTTTAGTCCGTTTTGTGTTGTTATAACAGAAATACCTGAGACTGGGTAATTTATAAAGGAAAGAGGTTTATTTGGCTTACAATTCTGGGACAGCTGCATCTGGCACGGGCCTCAGGATGCTTCTGCTCATGATGGAAAGTGGAAGGCAGCCGGTGGGTACAAGCAGATCACATGGCGACAGGAAGCAAGAGAGAGAAGCAAGAGAGAGAGAGAAGGTACCAGGGTCTTTTAAACAACCAGCTCTCATGGGAACTAATAAAGTAAGAACTCACTCATTACCCCTCCTCCACCAAAATCAAGAGTCAAATATGTGAAAGAGGTTGTACATTAAAATATGCAGTTGGTCCATGCCTTCATTATATTAAGACATCAAATTGTCTGCAATTGAAACACATCCAAACTCTATCAAAAAGATAAATATAAAAATATAAACTTTATCTCTTAACATAACCTCCACCAAATTCAAGATACTTTTGTAGGTGATGATACCAGTCATTTAGTCCATTCCTAAAGAGCTGAGGATCCTGGGAATTTAACCATGTCAATGCAGTCTTTTTTTATATTAGTATATTATATGAAAAAAATGGGTGCCCTTTAAAGATTTTTTAAGGTTAGAAAAAAAAAGTTAGAAAAAGCCAAATCAGGACTGTAAGGTGGATGCCTGATGAGTTCCCACTGAAACTTTTGCAAAATTGCCCTTGTTTGATGAGAGAAATGAGCAAGAACATTGTTGTGACAGAGAGGGATTCTCTATTGAAGCGTTCCTAGGTGTTATTCTGTTAAAACTTTGGCTAAATTTCCCCAAACACTCTCACGATAAGAAGATGTGATCATTTCTTGGCCCTCCAGAAAGTCAACAGGAAATACATCTTGAGCATCCCAAAAAACTGTTGCCATGACTTTTGCTCTTGACCCGTCTGCTTTTGCTTTGACTGGATCACTTCCACTTCCTGGCCATTGCTTTGATTGTGCTTCATCTTCAGGATCATACTCATAAAGCCATGTTTTATCTCCCATTACAGTTCTTCAAAGAAATGCTTCAGGATCTTGATCCCACTTATTTAAAGTTTCCATTGAAAGCTCTGCTCTCGTCTGCAGCTGATCTGGGTGCAACAGTTTTGGCACCCATCAAGCAGACAGTTTGCTCAACTGTAGTTTTGCAGTCAGAGTTGTGTAAGCTGAATGATTTGAGAGTTCTGTGGTGTTAGCTATTGTTTCTACTGTTAATATTGGTCCTCTTCAATTAGGGCATGAATAAGATTAAGTATTTCCTCACAAGTTGATGTGGATGGACTGCCACTGCTAGCTTCATATTCCACATCATCCTGTCCCTGCTTAAAATGAGTTATCCATTTGTAAACTGCTGATTTCTTTGGGGCATTGTCCCCATAAAGTTTTCATAAAGCATCAGTGATTTCACATTCTTCCATCCAAGCTTTCCCCCCAATTTGTTGTTTCTTCTTGCTTCAATTTTAGCAAAACTCATGTTGCTCTGATAGGGGCTCTTTTCAAACTGATGTCTTATCCTTCTTAGTGCCTCAAACTAGATCCTGTCCAGACATGTTCTAACAAGTTAATACGAGTTTATTTGGGTACAAAAAAATTTTTTTTTTAATCCATGAATAGTTTTTTCACGATACACAATTCCCATGAACTTTTTGAAGACTCCTTGTATTACCCATCTGTCAGGTCACTCCTGCTCATTTGATTGGCCAGAACTTGGTCACATGGTTAAATCTACCTGCAAGGGAGGCTGGGAAATAGTCTGATTGGAAGTTCAGTAGAAAAATGGAGACAATTTGGCAAAGTCATCCATCCTCATTGTACCTATTGCTGCATTTGCTACCAGTTTCTGTTGAGTATGTGATGAAAGATTGAAAGGAAAGGACAGTTCGATTACTTTCCAGCAGTGATACTATCCCCTTGTGTTCTTGCTGGAGCCTTCCCCCAAAGACCCTTCAAATCAGCTTTGACTTATGTCTCATTCCCAAGTCACCTTTGCTACCTTTTTATTGATTCTTTGAGCCTCTGAAAACTTTCCAGTAAATACTTTTCTGTTTAAGTTAGACAGGGCTAAGTTTTTTGTTAGGAATATTTTAAAACCCGAAAGTAACAGTGAAGTTAACAGAGGAAAATAGGAGTGGGGTGAAAAGAGAGAGAGAAAGAGAAAGAGAATGGAGAGATGGCATCTGGCTAAGAAGAGTCTTGAAACATGGCATGACTCATTCAATTTGATTCCGAACTGACATGTAAACAAAGTCAGTCCAGTAGGTCATGGACTATCTTTTACCTTGTAATAAGATCAGTTACCTCTACAGCTAATGTGATCATTTATACATCTCACTAAACAAATTGATTGCATTGATTATGCTAAGAGATGTAAGTTGTTTCTGACATGTAAAAATAGGAAAAAAAATGTCTGAAAGGCAAATCATTTCATCCAAATCAAGGTTTTTGCATAATTTATACTTAGTGGCTATTTTTTTAACTAGAGCGACCCCTTAGCTTTGAGTAATTATTCTTAAAGATGAACTGACTTTTAAGGAATTAGAAAATATATGTATTTGGAGAAAATCGGTTTCAGGAACTCATGGAAACTACAGCAGTGATATGGCCCAGGTCCTCTGGTGCTAACCCTGCTTACTGTACTCTCAGGGTGTGACCTTCTGCACTGTAAATTTGGTTCAAGAATCAAGAATCAGGGGAGTTTATTGTCTTAACAACAACAAAAAAAATGCCTTAAATAGGAAATGAATAATGTTTTACATTCTCCCAGAATGCTGTTAATTCTCTTAGAATGGTGATGTTAACCTAGAGTGTAAGGGGATACTGACTTAGCTAGAATAGAATTTTCCAGAATGAGGAGACTCAGCCACAATGTCATGTCAGCAGCCCTATTGAGCTCCCAGTTATGTTTCATCTATTTTGTGTTCAGCTTGTCATCTGTAGCCCCTACTCTTTGTAGAAAAACACTTAGACTAGACTCTTTGCCTTTTTTTTTTTTTCTCTCTGAAAGTAGTATCACTTTCAGATGGTAGCCAAGGGTTCCAGGTATTGCTAGCTTTCCCTGCTCCAGTCTAGTGCTGACCATCTCCCTCTCCAGATCTCTGGTTCCATGGGTGGAAAATCCAGCAAGTAATAGCAGCCCTATTGAGCTCCCAGTTATGTTTCATCTATTTTGTGTTCAGCTTGTCATCTGTAGCCCCTACTCTTTGTAGAAAAACACTTAGACTAGACTCTTTGCCTTTTTTTTTTTTTCTCTCTGAAAGTAGTATCACTTTCAGATGGTAGCCAAGGGTTCCAGGTATTGCTAGCTTTCTCTGCTCCAGTCTAGTGCTGACCATCTCCCTCTCCAGATCTCTGGTTCTATGGGTGGAAAATCCAGCAGGGAATGATAACCTGGATTCTGGAAGCACACACTCCTTTCTCTTGTAGGACTGAGTGATACCAGAGGTGGCTTGGCTGATTTTTTATATCCAAGTAAAGAGCCTTCTCAAGAACTGTGTTCATGTTGCAATCTCCTGTTTAATTCCACTGAGTCGTTTCTTGGTGCTTTTCACATAAGAGATTTTGAACATATTTTTTCTTCCATTTGGGCTACTAGATTTTCTATGCTCATTTGCTAATTGACAGAGGTTGTAAGCTGGAAGCCTGCAGACAGGAGATAGCCCAGAGAGGTGTTTTGCTTGTTCTATGAAATGTTTTCTTAAAAATGTAACCTAGATTTCAGTGTTTTTAAATTGGGAAGATTTCACATAGACATCTGATTTCTGGAATCGGTAGTGGATTTGGCAGCACGGGGTTTGCATTCTCACATGCTTTAATCAGCTGGATCCTAGAAGAAACTGCATACATGTTCCAGTTTACCAAAACACGCAGCAATCCTTGCTGTTTTTTTCCTGACCCAAGAGATTCAGTCAGTTATGCTACCTGCTGGGCCCTGCAGGCACTTGAGTTTGCAGACCCTGGTGATGGCACTGATAGGACAGATACTCCAAATACGTGCAACACAAACTGATGTAACTGACAGGTTCCCCTGGAGAGACTATAGGTAGGTTACCAGTGCCTAAAAGCCAGGATGAGAGTTCAAGAGGGAAAGTATCAAGACAGATCAAATGTAGCTACAGAGAAGGAGGTAGGAGAGAGGAAGCCTGGCCTGATTCCATGAGGGAGTTGTCCAGTTGCCCAGGCAGCTTTTTTATTATTCCCATGATAATGATGAATAAGTTCCCAGTACTTCTTACCCATTCCAATCATCTGCTAATTAGCATCGTGGTCTCATATTAATTTTTTCATATACAGGTCTTATTTTCCAAGAAGATTATAAGCAGTGTTGTGTTTATGTATGTATGTGTGAGTTAAGAGACAACAGGTTAAAAGATTATATATACTGCCAACAACTTTTTCACCCAAAAGTAACATTGGGAAAGTTTAATAAAATTTCAAGAGGCTGATTTCCAGACCCCTTTACTGATAAGATCTAAGCGTGCGCGCGCGCACACACACACACACACACACACACACACACTCATACATACACAGGGATGACTTCTCAAGGTCATTTTACCATCATGACTTTGGAAAACACATTTAACTCTGCATTATAAAGGAGGGGGTTCTTAATTAACAGAGAAAAAAAAGTTTGTCATTCAACGACAAGAAAATTCAGGGTCACCACAGTACATTCTGATACTTTCTTGACTGCCTTGTGATCATCTGGGTTGGTTTTCAAGCATTTGTGACTTGGGGATTGGTGGAGTGTAAAAGAAGTCTGAATAAATTTATAAGGCGGGGGAAAAGTCACATGAGGCCTGATGTTACTTCCCTGCCAATAAAGCCTGCATAACGAGAAACACAGACATTGATTTGTTCTTGTACCAACATAGAAAAGGCAAATCAAACCAGGAAAGCAGAGATATTTCCTCTCCTTTTTGAGGATGAGGGC
>NW_007730273.1:200140-200739 GCF_000696425.1 Galeopterus variegatus | reverse complement strand
TATTTGTGTAGTTGAGTTATCTCCCACACCAGGGCATGAGCTCCTCAGGGGAGGATCCCACAGCACACAGTTCCTCCTTGAATCCCCCCAGTGCGGGCCGACTCAGGCGCCCACCGGCAGTCAGCTCTCTGGCAGGTTCAAGCAAGCTCGGGAGTGCTCCAGCCATACCTCTCTCAACCAGAAATCAGTTTGGGGTTCTTCAGAACTGATGGCCACAGAGATGCTATCTGCCTCCCGGAAACAGGAAGTTTACCTGGGGCCAAAGCCCAGGGTGTGGTGGAGTGACAATCTGGCCAGGCTCCTCTTCCCTGCTCTCCTGATGCTGGCTGGGGGCTCCCCACGCCACCAGCCCTGCCAGAGATCCGCGGGGGGAGTGGGATTGGAGGCCAGTCCGCAGGCCCTGGGGGGCCCCGTGCCGAGGCACGCAAGTGGCACGGCTCATTGAGGAGCCATGCCAAGCGAGGAGGGCAGGCCTGGCCAATCCGAGCCGGCCGGCTCTGCCCCCACCTGAGAAAATGGAGGCAGTGCTGGTGCCGGTGCCTAGCCTGGTGTGGTAGGCGGGAGCCGGATGGGGATTTGCCCTGCAAGCGGGGCCGGGC
>NW_007730273.1:197666-199609 GCF_000696425.1 Galeopterus variegatus | reverse complement strand
GCCTAGCCTGGTGTGGTAGGCGGGAGCCGGATGGGGATTTGCCCTGCAAGCGGGGCCGGGCTGGGGGTCACTCACAGAGCTCACAGAGCTGGGCCAGTCAGGTGCCTTCCTCTCCGTTTCCGTGTCGTCGCTGCTGTCTTTCTTAGCCTTTGTTGCCTCAGGCTGCTCCTCGGTCCCGTGGCGCAGCTCGGGTGCTCTCAGGAATCTTCTTTTGTGTCGGCCCTAAAACCTCGAATCTGTAGTTGCTTTTTGTCATTGTAGATTAGTTGATCAATGATTTATTCATTTTTTGTTGCTCTTGGAAATGCAAATAGTACTCTGGCAGCACAGCGCTCACTTCTCAGGCTTGCGCTGTCTTCTGGCACGCCCGCTCCAGACCCGTCGCCATCTTGCTGCTGTAGACCTTTTAAGTCTTTTAATACCACTCCAGGAAAAAAAATTATAGTGTGGGATCTGACCAATCCAGATCAAAACTGCACAGTTTCTCTTCCTTGAAATTGGAGTAAAGGGTGGGGAAAGGAGAGAGAAAAAAGAGAAAAGAGACAGAAAGAACTTCTCTCCCTGCTATGGTGTGAAGGTATGTGTCCCCCTAAAATTCATATATTGTAACCTAAGACCTATTGTGATAATATTAAAAGGCAGAGCCTTTAGGAGGTGATTAAGTCATGAGGACTCTGCTTTTGTAAATGGGATTACCACCCTTATAAAAGGGCTCAAGGGAACTAGCTAGGCCCCTCTGCCCTTCCGTCTCTTCCGCCATCTGAGAATGCAGTGAGTAGTGCCATCACTGGAAGCAGAGAGGACCCCTCACCAGATACCGAATCTGCCAATGTCATAATCTTGAACTTCCCAGTCTCCAGAACTGTGAGAAAATAAATATCTGTTCTTTATAAATTACCAGGAATTTATTCACTCCCAGGAATTTGGTTATAGAACATGAACAAACTAAGACACTCCCCCGCATGGAGAAATGCATCCTGCCTGATTAGGAGGTTGCATAGTGGTTGAGAGCCCAGGTACAGGAGCTAACTGCTGGGATTCAAGTCCCAGCTCTGCCACTTACAAGCTTACCTTGGGCTGGCTACTAAACTATTCTGTGCCTCAGTTTCCTCATTTGTAAAGATGGGATGATGTCAATATTAGTGCCTACCTGTTAGGGTTGTTATAGGAGTTAAATAAATCAATATTAGTAAAATACTAAGTACAGTGAATGGTACGTACCAAGCACAATGTAAGTGCTTGACTAGAAATATGCACAATTTCTTCTCATTAAAGAAGTAATATGTATTTAATGTAGATACAGAAGTTCACCAGTGTGGAGCGGTGAACTCCTGCTTGTCTCAAAGACACCTCTTAGGTTGGACTTCTTTTATACAGAGTATTTACTTAAGCCCACCTCTCAATCTTGCAGGCATAGGAGAGACAAAGTTTGTAGTTGTGGTTAGATCAGATATACCAAAGACAACCTGATCTCTATAGTACCAAGCACCATGAGTCCCCAGCGGACAGTATATTCAGAAATGATCTCTGCCCAGTGAAGAATTTACACATCCTTTACTGAGCAAAAATAACCACATAAAACTGGTCACTCTCTGCTTTTTACAACTTAAGTGGCCAGATTAAGTTTCCTTTAACTAACACGTTTTATAACGTAACTAGTTAAGCTGTTATGAGTCTTATGGTTTAAAGATCATATTTACAATCTGTTTAGTCCCATAGTTGTAGCTCTCAGAAAGCCAAGTGTCTTTTCATTAAATATGATTAAACACAGGGAAAGAATCAGTAACTGTAAAAGTCAGGAAAAATTTATAAATTTTTTGTTTATTACTTTTTTTTTTTTTTTTGTCTTTTTTCCGTGTCCGGCAACGGATCGCAACCCTCAGTGTTGCCCCTGTACCGGACCGGGGACCGGCAACGGGATCGCAAGCCTCGGTGTTGCTCCC
>NW_007730273.1:178634-196501 GCF_000696425.1 Galeopterus variegatus | reverse complement strand
AGCGCCGCCGCGCTTCCCAAGCGGTGCACTATCCAGTGCGCCACCGGGCCGGCCCTTGTTTATTACTTTTTAAAAATTGTCATAAAATACACATAACATGAAATTTACCATCTTAACCATTGTTAAGTGTACAGTTCAGCGGTATTAAGAACTTTCACAGTGTCGTGCTCCCATCACCACCATCCATCCAAAAGCTCTTTTTTATCTTGCAAAACTGGAGCTCTACATATTAAACAATTATCTCCCTATTCCTTCCTACCCAAACCCCTGGCAACCACCATTCTACTTTGTCTCTGTAAATTTGACTCCTCGAGGTACCTCATGTAAGTGAAATCATGAAGTATCTGTCTTTTTGTGACTGGCTTATTTCTCTTTTCCTAATTCAACCATGTTTCAAGATTCAACCATGTTTCATCATGTGTCAGAATTTGCTTCCTTTTTAAGGCTGAGTAATATTCCATTTTTTTTTTTTTTGTCTTTTGTCTTTTTTCCGTGTCTGGCAACGGATCGCAACCCTCAGTGGTGGCCCCGTACCGGACCGGGGACCGGCAACGGGATCACAAGCCTCGGTGTTGCTCCCGCGCCTCGCTCAGCCAGTGAGCGGGAACCGGTCTGTATATGGGATCCGAACCCTCGGACGGGAGCGCCGCCGCGCTCCCCAAGCGGCGCACTATCCAGTGCGCCACCGGGCCGGCCCAGAATTTGCTTCCTTTTTAAGGCTGAGTAATATTCCGTTGTATGTATGTATCACACTTGGTTTATTCATTCATCTGTTGATGGACACTCGGGTTGATGGATACCTTTGGCTATTGTGAATCATGCTGCTATGAACATTGGTGTACAAACATCTCTTTGAAACTCTGCTTTCAATTTGTTTGAGTATATACTCTCAAGTGGAATTGCTGAATTATATCGTAATTCTATTTTTAATATTTTTCAGGAAGCACGATTCTGTTTTCTACAATGGCTGTATCATTTTACATTTCCAGCAACAGTGCACAGGGTTCCAATTTCTCCACATCCTCTACAACACTTGTTACTTTAAGTTTTTTTTGATAGTGGACATCCTAATGAGTATGAGGTGTTTCTCATTGTGGTTTAATTTGAATTTTCCTAATGATTAGTCTTATTATTATTTTTTTACATTAAGGAATAGCTTACATGCAGTAAAGTGCCATATCTTATAAGCACAGCTGAATGAAATTATACACATGTACATACCTGTGAAACCACCACCAGATCAACATATAGAACATCCCCAGCACCTAGGAAGGCTCCCTCATGCCCCCTCCCAGTCAGTAACCCCCAAAGGTAACCATTCTTCAGGTGCATGTATGGTTTTAATCTAACCTGTGGCTTTTGCCCCATCCCCTCATGCCCCCTCCCAGTCAGTAACCCCCAAAGGTAACCATTCTTCAGGTGCATGTATGGCTTTAATCTAACCTGTGGCTTTTGCCCCATCTGAGTTTCCAGCAACACCCCTGGCCTATTGTCCTCTTGCAGTCACTGCTGTGTTAACATTCTCCTCTTCCTTATCTTGCTGAGAGGGCAACTTCAGTGCAGCATTTAAAATTCTCTAAGTACTTATGACCTCCAGGTTACTTTCTTCTCCTTACAAATCTTATCAAATTCAATTGTGACTTACACTTCTGTAACCTAGATAGGTTTGATTCTACACAGGCTTAGGTGCTGATGTCTTCTCTCAAAGGTTGAATTACATTTACCAAGCTCCTGGGACTGAGAAGGAAAATTGGAATGTCAATGTATTCGTTGATAACAAGAAATATAATTGTTAAGCTGACTGAAATATTCACATCAGCGTGACCAGCGCATTTGTTCCTGAAAGCAAATCTAAGTGAAAAGTCAAATTATACACAGAAGGTGGCTTGATGACCATTTGAACATTCAACATGATTGACTAAGAGACTGTCATATGTTGAGCATTGTGCAGGACACTAGGAGAGAACAGTGAATAAGGGAGAGGGGCTCTGTGCTTACAGATCCTAAAGTGCAGAGAGAAGACAGGCCCTGAACTGATAATCAGACTTGTAAGTTACAAAAAAAAAAAAAAAGACTGCACACCTTAGCATCTGCTTCCTCTCCAAACCCACTAAAATAACAGTACAGAGATTTTAAAAAGGCAATGCACTAGTACAGGGCTCAGCAAACTGTGGTCCGTGAACCAAATCCAGCCTGCTGCCTGTATAGCCTGCAAGCTAAGAATGGCTTTACATTCTTAAACGGTCAGAAAAAAATCAATGGAAGAATAATACTTTATGACATGAAAGAGGAGATGAAATTCAGATTTCAGTCTTCATAAATAAACTTTTATTAGAATACAGCCACATGTTCCAACATGTGTTTCACATATTGTCTGTGGCTATTTTCATGCTACAGTGACAGAGTTGAGTAGATGCAATAGAGACCATATGATGTGAAAAGCCCAAAAGTATTTACTATCTGGCCCTTTACTGAAAAAAATTGCCAACCCCTGCTCTAGAGCAGCACTGTTCAATAGAACTTTCTGCAAGGATGGAAATGTTATGCACTGTCTGATACAGTAGCAAGCCATTAGCTACGTGTGGCTATTGAACACTTGAAATGTGACTAGTGCAACTGAGGAACTGCAAGTTTATTTTATTTTAATTAAATATAAATAGGTGCATGCAGCCAGAAGCTACTATGTTGGCTAGTACAGCTGCAGAGAGTAAGAGAAAACTATCTGGATTGGGAGACAGCAATTACAGTGGAAGATAGAGGCAGTGTGTCTAAAACAGTGGGATCAAGTAAAAGTTCACATAAGGAAGGTTGAGGTTCCCTGTGCAGCCTCCTCCTCTCAGGCTTCTTTCCCAATCTAGACTCCAGGATGCTGGCCCTGAACAGGCATCCTCCCAACCCTCCCCCCAAAAAAAGAACAAATAATGAGACTTCTAGGTTGAAAAAAGACTAAAAGGTATTGCTTTGCCTCCCACGGATTTGTCATCCCTTTTCCCCTGGGTGATGAAGCCACCAAAGATTACTCGAAGCCCATCTATTTTGAGCAGTGAGAAGCCTCAAAAAGAGGTTAATCTTCCATCGCCCTCAACAATGAGGCGTTTCTTCCATTTGGGAAATTAACCGCAAATTGGGGTTCTCTCCCTGCGTTTATTCTTTAGCCCCAGAAGTTACAGGAAGAGACATAAGTGGGATTTTGCTAAGTACGGTTTAACAAGTTTTTACAAAAGAAGCTGGTAACATTCAGTAAAAACAAGTCAGATGACATTCAATTAGACAATTAAGTGATCCACTAACAAAGGCTTGATTTAGCAAACATTCCTTCTCCCTCCAGCAGCTTTTTAGTAACTTTACATATCAATCAGTAACCAGTCTGTCTTTGAGCCAGCAACCTGGCTGTGTTATCAGTCTTTATCGAACCACAGAGACTAAATAGCCTGGGGAAAATTTCCTGTTTCTTTCAAGGTTAATATTTGAAACTGCAAGGCTTTGGAAAGCCAGGCCCTGTGAAGTAGATTTGCTTTATGAATTCTCTATAAAAAGGGATAATACTTTCTAAGGGATGATTATCCACTCCTAAAAAGAAGCCAAAAGTGTCTTTTCTAGAGAATTTGACCAGCACGAAAGGAAAGACCTAAAGATCCTGACACTGGGGACTCCAGAGATGGGTGGTCACACCAAAGCCCATACCTAGTAAGCCCTCCTCACATGTACACAGCTTCCCATAAGCTTTGGTCTAAATATCATCCTTCAGTATGAGCAGACAGCTAAGGATCATCGTACGTTTGAGGGAAGCCTGTAATAAATAAGAAAAAGACTGAACAGGTAAACAGATGCAGGCAAACATCTACGGAAATATATATTTTATTAAATTAGTAGGTCCATGAACTTGGATAAGAAGTCTTTCTTTCCATAAAGTTCAACTTAAATTTAGCATTTCCTTCAATTATGAACATAAACAACAAACCACAGTGATATATTAGCAGTTCCTGTGATTTTATCACCAATAGAAATCAAATATTTTCCTATCACATTGCTGTTGAAGTTATTTCAAAACATCATTTATGCTCATTACAACTTTGAAAGTATTGTTATTAGACATGCTGCAAAATCTTGTAATATAGAAGCACATATGTTACTCTAAGACAGATTTTTTTAAAAAGTATTTTGATAACTGTATTTCAGTATACATGGTTTCTTTTGTAACTCTATGTATGGAATTTTATTCATTTAAAAATGTTATGCTGAGAAGGCATCCGTAGGCTCCACCAGACTGCAAAGGTGTCCATGGCACAAGAAGGGTTAAGAATGTCTATAATAAACTGAAAGAAAAAAAAAAAGAATATCCATAATGATGTTTTTCTTAGAGCTATATGTGGATGGGGAATGCAGATAACCATCAAGCACTATGTGGCAGATTTTAAACCTCATAATTCTAAGAAATAGGTATTATTATTATTTTGATAGCTTTCATTAGAATTTTGAGATGCTTATTTTGTCATTTCAAAGGGATAATAGGAGGGAGGAGAGAATAGATGTACTCAATCAGCCCTTTTGACCCAAAAGCCAGCTTTCTTTTGTAAAAATAGTATGCACGGATCATAAATGAATTAGAGAAGTGCAAAGAAGATAGCAAAAATCCCCCCCAGTCTCACTACTTGTTTGGTGAACCTCATTCCAGACAGCAATAAACATAAATACACATATATACATATTAACTCACACAAATGTAATTATACTATAAAGATATATAGATAAATAATTTTAAACAAAACAGTATCAAACTACATATTTATTTTTATTTTATCTTTTATTTTGTTACTAATCAATATATGTGCTTATCTTCCATATCAATTATATGAATTGAGGCAGGTAATTATTTTCACCATAGAGATAAAGAAAGTGAGACTCAGATAATTAAAGCTTTGTTCATGATTATATAGGGCGAGAGAAGAAGAAATCTCTTGGTCATCCTAGAACTAATGACTCTTCAAGGACATTGTAAGAGGGCAAACCCTGGAGTTTAGCTGGACTGAGCAGCCTTCACCCTCTCAGCTGCATTTACCTGAAAGCTTGTAGCCTTATATAGCTGGAAGTCTTGATGATTTCGGGGGGATTGTAGCTCAGTCGCAGGTGGCCCATATACCAAAACCCAACAGAGATATTCTACTGAAAAACTTCAATTAAACTGACACAGAGGCAGGAATCTGGTGCCGCCTGGGCTCCTTACTTAATTTCTGTTCTGACTCCTTTGCAACGCAAACACAGCAACTCACCACTAGGTGTCTCCATGAGGACCGTGTGTGCAGCCATCTGAGAGGACAGAGAGCCTTTCTCAGGAAGGTTGATCACTTCATCGTGTCTGCCTCCCAGAAACTGGAGGAAGATGAGAAAATTCAAATGCAGGTCCAAAGAAAGTGGACTCCCTGAGGTCAGATGCATGAGTTAATTAATCTTCAAGCTCCCAAAGTTTGGACTGGTTACATGAGAATCACCTAAGGCGCTTATTGAAAAGAGTGATGCCAAGGTTTCACTCCCAGAGCAGTGGGTATCAATGTGGCTGCACATTAGAATCACAGGGAAGCTTTTCAAAATCCGATGCCCCCAAGGAACAAAATGGCAGAGTAGGCGCTTCAAGCTCCTCCACAGAAACACTGAAAAAAGCAAGGAGAAACTGTCAAAACCAACTTTGTCGGAGCTCTGGAAAACCATCAAAGGTTTACAGCAACCAAGTGAATACAGAATCAAGAGAAAAGCAACTCAAAAATAGCTCAGTGCAAGCAGGAACTGAAGTCTAAAGCAGAATTGTAAACAGCCTGGCTCAGTGTTGAGGGAGAGCCCCCAGCACACAGCCAATCTGCAAAGACAGAGAGGTATGTTTTGTTGTTTATTTATTTATTTATTTATTTTTTTGCTTCTGGGATTCAAGGAAATCTCTGTCAAAACACTAGTTGAACACAAACTAAAGGAACAGAGACTTCTATGACATGAGGCAAGGAATACAGTCTTTGCAAAATAGTTTGGAAGAGTCACTAAACCAACAAACAACTACAGCCTCCAACAATTGAAATCAGCAAACTCTGGGTAAAAGGGAGAATCTGATTTCTGGAGTTACCATATTATAATATTGAAATATCCAATTTTTAGCAATAAATAAATAAATAAATCACCAGGCATGCAAAGAAATAGGAAAGCATGATCCAGTCGAAGGATCAAAATAAATTGACAGAAACTATTGCTGAGGAAGTCCAGACATTGTACTTACCAACCACAGACTTTAAATCAAATATCTGAAATATGCTCAAAGAGCTAAAGGAAACTATGGGTGAAAAACCAAAGGAAATCAGGAAAATGATGTATGAACAAAA
Source organism: Galeopterus variegatus (assembly GCF_000696425.1). Taxonomy (NCBI): domain Eukaryota; kingdom Metazoa; phylum Chordata; class Mammalia; order Dermoptera; family Cynocephalidae; genus Galeopterus; species Galeopterus variegatus. The sequence goes on along the minus strand of NW_007730273.1, from coordinate 190,139 downwards.
TGAGAATACAAATAAAGAGATAGGAATTATAAAAGGGAACTAAATAGAAATTCTGGAACTGAAAAGTATAATAACTGAAATGAAAAATCCAATGCCCAGGCTTCATCCGTGCCCAATTATCAATCTCCAACATCAGTATCCCCCAAAGCTCAATCAAGGCTGAGAGCCTCTGTCCCACAAGTTCTGTTTTAGGAAGTCCAGGGCTGTGAATCTCAACCACACATTACAGGCACATTAACATCACCTGAAGAGCTTTAAAAACTACTCACGTCTGGACGCCTCGTCAGACCAATTGAATGAGAATCTTTGAGGGTACGCACTGGGTATTGGCATTTTATTTATTTATTTTTGAGGGGATGGTTGGCCGGTAGGGGATCTGAATCCCTGACCTTGGTGTTACCAGCACCACGCTCTCCCAAGTGAGCTAACTGGCCAGCCTTAGTACTGGCATTTTAAACAAACTTCCCTCACAATTCCAATCACCAGCAGAGTCTAGAAACCATGGAGAATCCCAAATTGTCCAATATCTGTGAGGGCCTTATTTCAACCAAAATATCAAAAGCCCCAATATCTGAAGTACTTAGATAAATTAATAACATTTGATTATTCTAAAGTCCATTGATGAAGCTGTTGAGATTGAGTTAATTCACTATTCATTTCAGACTAAAAATATTTATCGAGGGCCTGCTATGGGCCAGGCCCCGGGAATAGAGCTGTGCACACAACAGACACAGCCTCAGCTCTCACAAAGCATTCGTTCTAGCACAGGAGCCAGAAATAAAATATTATATAATTATGACAAGTGATAAGAGAATTAAAGTGAGACAAGAAGATGTGGGGAATGAGAGCTGCTATTTTGGATAGAGTGGTCACGGTGTCCCTGGGTAGATGACATTTGAGAAGAGGCCTGAAGGAAGCGAAGGAAGGAGTCTAGTATTTAGAGATATCTGGAGGAAGAGCTGCTGGTTGAACAAAAATATTTAACATCCTGGTTTAAGCATGACAGTCTCACCCTCACATCAGCCAGTTTCTTTCTTTCTTTTGCTTTGAGTATATATCTTATCTGAGTCCGACTAAGCTGGCTCCTCTGCTTTGCACTAACTGTGTGAATTCTGACCAATCACATCATCCCTAAGAGTTGTGTTAGTCTGTTTTCTGTTCAGAACAGAATTCCTGAAACTGGGTAATTTATAAAGAAATAAAATTTATTTATTGCAGTTTTGGAGTCTGGGGAGTCCAAGGTCCAGGGGCGCATCTGGTGAGGGCCTTCACCTTGGTGGGAACTCTCTGCAGAGTCACATGGCGATGCAGGGTATTACATGGTGAGAATGTCAAGAGCAAGAGTTAATGTGCTGACTTGCTCTCCTTATAAAGACACCAGACCCAATCCCCGATAACCTGTTAAACCATCAGCCCATTAATCCATTAGTGAAGGCACAGTCCTCATGATCAAATCACCTCTTAAAGGCCGCAGCTTTAATTACCATATTGGAAATTAAGTTTCCACATGAGCTTTGGAGGGGACAAACATTCAGACCATAGCAGTCGTGATGTGTTCAACTATAAAATGCATATAATAATCACAATGATACCTACCTCACTGTAGGGTTGGCCAGAAGGGAAAATGAACTGTGGAAGTGTAGTGCAATGATTAACAGTGTGGGAGCTGGAGCCCGACTACCTGCATTCAGAGTCAGGCCCCACCATTTTCCAACCATATAACCTTGGGCAAACTACTTAGCCTCTCTGGGCCTTTGACTTGTGTGGTAGGCACAATAAAGCTCCCCCACCCCCACCCCAATGTTCAAGACCTAATCCAAACCTGTGAATATGTTTGGTTACATAGAAAAGGGCATTAAGATTGCACTGGAATTAAGATTACTAATCCCCTGATTTAAGGTAGGGAGAGTGTTTTGTATCAGCCAGGTGGGCCCAGTGTAATCACAAGGGTCCTTAAAAGTGGAAGAGAGAGGCAGAAGAAGAGATTCAGAGGGAGACGTGACTATGTGATGTGAGAAGGACTTGACCCTTTGTTGCTGGCTTTGTAGAAAAAGACGGCCACTAGTCAAAGAACGAAGGTGGTCCCTGGAAAGGAATACAGGCCTGATGACACCTTGATCTTAGCCCAGTGAGGCCTGTGTAGGACTTGTAACCTACAGGACTGTAAGATAATCAATTTGTATTGTTTAAGTCACTAAGTTGGTGATAATTTGTTATGGCAGCAATAAGAAACTAAGGCTCCTTGTTATGTGAAAATGGACAAAATGATAGTAACTACCTCACAGGTTTGTCAGGAGATTTATATGAATTCACAGCAGTATCAAGTGCATATAGATACTGGTGGTAATAAAATAACAGCCCCACCAAAGATGTCCACATGCTAATCCCCAGAACCTGTGAACATGTTATCTTACATGGCAAAAGAGACTTTGCAAACCTGATTAAATTAAAGATTTTGAGATGGAGAGATTATCCTGGTGGACTCAATAATCACAAGGTCCTTGTAAGTGAAAGAGGGAGGTAGGAGGGTTAGAGTCTGAGAAAGAGATGTAACAATGGAAGCAGAGAGAGGACTGGAGAGAGGGATACATGCAGCTGGCTCTGAAGTTGGAGGAAGGGGTCATGAGCCAAGGAACGTGCGTGGCCTCTAGAAGCTGGAAAAGGCAAGGAAATGGATTCTACCCTAGAGCCTCCAGAAGGACAACTCTGCTGACACCTCGATTTTAGGAATTCTGACCTCCAGAACTGTAAGAAAATTAATTTCTGTTATTTAAAGCCACTAAGTTTGTGTTATTTTGATATAGCAGCCACAGGAAACTAGCATAATGCTCAATAAATGTTAGCCACTGCAGTTAGGTAGAGCCTACAGCAGTACCAGGCATACAGTGAGGGTGCTCAATAATTACTAATCACAATAATAGTAACAATGACTAGATTCACCGGAAGGGTCACTCCAAGATGCCTCCACCTTTTCTGCTTAACTTTTGGCCTTCTAAGCATCTGAAAGCATTTTGTTCAGTTTTTGTTGTTTTTTAAATAAAATTCTAAACCAGCTATTTTGTTCCACCATTCAGGCTCAATTTCACACTTTAGTGGAAGGTAATAATTTTGTCACAGGAAGGGGCAGTGGTGACATGAAACACACCTCAGGGTGGAAGTCAGAAAGCCTGGGCCCTGGTCTCGGCTTTGCCTCTATCGGGCTGTGTGACTTAGGTCATCTTGCTTTCCCTCTCTGGGCTTCACTTTCACCACTTAGAAAACAAGGGGCTTAAACCAATAATAACTACCGTTGTTGAACATCTACTATGTGCAGCTATTACTGATAGACTTGTTTGAGCACCCCCCACACCTGCGCAAGGTATCATCCCCACTTTGTAGCTGAGAACATTGAGTGTTCCAGAGAGGTTAAGCAACTTGCCTAAGGTCACAAATTTGGTATTTGGGGGAGCTGGAATTTAAAGCCAGGACTGTATGACTCCTTTTCAATCACCCTATCTACCTTTTACATGTTTCTCTGAGGTCAACACCATCTTTAAAGGACATATTTATGTGGCTCCTGGTTTTCTCAGTAGGTCACAGTAAGGACGAGGGACGGACTGTGAACAGCCCTAAGACCATCCTCCAACTCTCTAACTTTCCACAAAAGGGCCCTGGAAATGGGTTCATCTTGTGTGTTCCTGAGAACCTGTGACTCATCCCCTCAGAAGCTTCTCTCAACGATGACCCCATGTCACCTTCTGGGACAGACACTACTAGTTGCTTAACCAATGTCTATTCTCCCCTTCTTACTTATAATAGAATCCCAATTTTGTTTGAATAACACTGTGCCCCTTTAAAAACACCTCTCCACATTCCCCTGCAACTGGGGGCAGTCCTCTGACCCATTCTACCAATGAGATGTGAGTGGAAATATGGGCAGGGCTTCCTGGAATCTCTTGTCTTCTTCATGCAAAGGGGAGGGAATTCAGCAGGCACGTGCCTTTCCCTCTTTGTCTTTGCTTTTATTTCTGCATGGAATGTAGGCGAGATTTCTGGAAGAGGGCAGCCATTTTGTGCCTATGAGGAAAGAGCCACCTGTTAAGGATAGCAGAGCAAAAAGACAGAAAGAGCTCTAGTCCTCAAAGATTTCATTGAGCCTCTGTACCAGCCTCAACTGCCTACCTCCGGACATTTTGTTAGGTAAGAAAAGTAAGCTTTATTTGGTCAGCTCTCTGTTATGTACAATTCAATGCAATTGTAACTGATAAGTTCGCCAGGAAAAGTCTCTTCTCTGTTCTGTAGCCCTGACATGTGGCCTTAATAAGTACCTATGGTGATCCAAAAATACACCTGGGGGAGGAGGGATTGGCCATGGTTATGATTCTGAACTTGCTGAGCCATCACCTGTTCCGACCACACTCTGGACAAGAGTACTGTTAATTACCACTCTACCCCACTAGCCAGAGCATGGGAGGCTGCGTCTGTGTGTTCTCGGGGAAGCTCAAATATAGCTCAGGCTCCTCCACTGCTTTTGCTGAGTGTGCAGCGTCTGCAAGTCTGGCAGCCCCAGTGCAGAATGGGGAAGCTTCTCCTAGAAAGTTAGGGTCTGATGAAGGGGCTAGAAACCAGGGATGTTGGTATGACCTGGCTCAAGTAAAGGAGATCTGCCTCCTGCTTCCTGTGAGGTGGTTGTTGTACCTTCTAGTTATCAGATGGCAAAACTTGCTTGGGGGCAAACTGGGGCTCAGAGGGTGAAGTGACTATCTGCACTCAGCTGAAGTGGAATCTATATAGCTGAAGAAAAAAATCGTTCGTTGGAAGAATATGGGATGGCTTACACAATCATAGGCAAAGTTTAAAAACCAACTTGGGCACAAAAGGAGCCATAGTTCCAGGAGGTCTGAGCAGCAGAAACAAGTGTTGAATGACACAGCTTGGGTCATGAGCCCGTTTTTCAGTTGAAGGAGGGCAAGATGCCTTGACTGGCAGTCTTTCTAGATGATATTGGGAAGAGAGTTTTCTGGAAGCAACTGAGAGTTCTAGTACCTGAAGAATGGCAAGAGAATGTCGGGTGGTAAAAAAAAAAAAAAACAAACAAAAAAAACACTGCAGGTAGTATAGAATTGTTCATGGGTTTTGGGATCAGGCTGACCTCAATTAAAATCTTAGCTCTGTCCTTTACTGTCTGTCTTCAGTCAAGTCAATTAACCTCATGAAGCCTCAGTTTCCTCATCTGTGTGTGACAATAGGAGACATGTTTAAACCCACTAGAACGTAAGCTCAAGGAGGGCAGGGATTCTCCCAACCCCCACTCCTATCCCCAGCACCTAGACTAGTGCATGGCTCATCACTGATGCTCCATTCATATTAACTGAGTGAATGAATGAACTTTACATGTGTCCCAGAATACCTCTTAGGTAGAGAGCTATTTGGATGAAAATATAATGTGGAAGGAGCTTGGAGTGGGAGGGAGGAAGAGAGGAAAAGGAGAAGGCAGTCCGGGCAGATGCTGAGACAGAGACAGATGCACGCTCTGCAGACTCTTCACCAGACACCCCCCACCAGCACGCTGACCTGCTTACACACATAGTCACCGTACCCTCCTGCTCACAAGCAACGTCTTTTGCTGAAAACGACAGTCGGCGTTGAGTGTAGGATGGCTCCATTCCACCAATCTTTAACTTCCTGGCATGATGTTGGCACATTAAACTCTGCTCATAGGTTTGATGTGTTGAGACATCTGAAGTCACCACACCACTACATTTCACAGTAAACCACAACCTATAGTGGCAAATACAATAAATTACAGTCCCAGGGAATATGTGCATTGTTAAAACCAAAACAAAACAAATGAATGAACAAAAGACAAAGCAGGAACTTCACTGGTGGAATGAATGAATGTCGACTTTCTCAGGCATGTTTTTATCCACCGGCCTTAAGAAGTTGAAATTCTAAGTTGTTTCACTCCCCAGGGTCATTGTACAAATACAGAGCATAAAAGAAAAGAACAAACCTTGAGGACATAGGGATTTTGGACCCATGACCTTTGTTACCTCCAAGCAGCACCTTTGCCATATTCATCATCACCCTCACCAGCACCAGCACCATGCCACCAGTTGCTATCACCCCAGCAATCCAGCCAAGCCCAATGTTGCCAGCAGCACCACCACCACCCACCTTTACCACTTCTAACATCTCCAGCTCTATCACTTTCACCATAAAAAGAACATCAGCATGGTTGCCACTACATAATAAATGATACTAGGGGCCCACCCAGATGCCCTTTGCCTTACTGGTACCCCCATTCCCCAGCTGCTGTGAGGGCTGGTTGCTCACAGGTCAAAGCTGCCCCCTTCTTCTAAGAATTCCTCTCAGCTGGTGGAACTTCCTTGCCAGGAACTTTCTCCCCCTGAAATTAGCCTGCACCCATGGCTGACTATAAACCCCCTGCCCCCTTGCCTCATGCTGGGACAAGTCTGTGGTAGTATTCAAACTCCAGAAGTTCCTGTGGGATCAGGCTGAGGCTAGACTTCAGCTGATCCCACATTTTGGCCATGCTTTCTCTCTTCCTATTCTTCTCCCTTCATCCCCTAACAGGTTTCCCCTAAGAAGTCCCGCAGTAAATCACTTATACTAGAATCCCACCCTAGAATTTGCTTCAAGAGAACCCAACCAAAAACACTCCACTACCATTATTATCACCACTCTAGTAGACACGTTGTTGAATGCTTTCCTCTCCCATATCCCCTTTGTGGGGAAATCCCACCTACACATGCAGTGGTGAGCTGGTGAGCTCCAGCTCGTGAGGGCCAACTGTGCACATTCTTCCCAACTCTGTGTTTGGTGCCTTCACATTGATAGGACACGTTGTTGAATGCTTTCCTCTCCCATATCCCCTTTGTGGGGAAATCCCACCTACACATGCAGTGGTGAGCTGGTGAGCTCCAGCTCGTGAGGGCCAACTGTGCACATTCTTCCCAACTCTGTGTTTGGTGCCTTCACATTGATAGCTTGAAATCAACCATGGTGGGAATATTTACACCATGAATATTGGCAAAAAAAAAAAAAAAAAGGTTGTTGCTGTTTGCTTGTTTTGGGGATCTGGTCTTTAAATATTTACCAGCACAACACGGGGCATAGGCCATACAATTCTAATATTTTGACTATACCTTCAGGGGCTGAGATAGACTCTTAGCCCTGGGGAGACTTATCCATAGGCTGCCAGTGGCATTTGAATTATAATGTCCTGGTGAGAGAAAAATGACTTAGACCAGCAGATTGTCTTATAGAATTGGGAAGTTATTAAGTTGTAATCAGTTGGCAAGGAGAGTTAGATAATGATAATAATTATAGCTATACTTTGAACACTAGGCTAAATTTGTGCTGTGCTAAGCATTTTGCTTGCATTATCTTGTATAATTCTTGTGACACCCCTTGCAGTAATATTATTATCCCCATTTATCAGTTTGAACAGGCTCAAGGAAGTAGAGTCCTTACCCAAGGCCACATAGCTTGTCAGTGGAGAAAATAAGATTCAATCCCCTGTCTTTCTGACTCCAGAGCCCGTGTTCATTACCACTCAGAAAGCAGATCTAGGGGCCTAGACTGGCAAAAGCCACAGGCATGGTGACATTAGGGGGGAGTGGAAACTAGAATAAATAGAAGGTGTTCATCAGAAAACTTTGGTTTCAAGTTACAGAAACCAAACTTGAACTAGCTTCAATAAAAAAGTGTTCTTTGGCCCAAATCCATCCTTAAGAGGGTGCAAAATGGGAACTGGCCTTAGGGCTAACTGGAAGATGGAATCTAAAACTAAGCGTCTCTCCCTCTTTCTCTCTCCCTTTCTTCCTCTCCCTTCTCTCCCTCTCTTCTTTATTTCTCCCTGCATACCAACATCCTGCCAAGAAGGGGAGAGAGAAAGGCTGTCCTGCCTACCCCAAGCCTTGGCCGCATCTGACTGCAGAGGGCGGTTGTCCAAATCATCCAGAGGGTAGTGGGGACCTGACCCAGCAAATCATGACAGGTGACTCTGATCCATGAGGAGACAGAGAGATTATAAAGAACATGAAAAATCTTATGAATAGCGGATCGTCGCCAAAGCTCATTATCTTTCCCTGTAATTGGAATTCCTGCACCTGCTCACAGTCCTTCCTGGGAAGTAGGTGGTATGGAGTGGAAGAGAAACAGTGTAGGTTTGATGTCATAGAGATCTAGATTCAAGCAGTAGCTTTCCTGTGCCTACCTGGTACATTGCCTGATAGATACTTGATGATTAACTGGCAGTGTAACTTTGAGTAAGTCACTTCACTTTTCTTAGTCTCGATTTCCCCATAAAATGGAGATGATCGTCATACCTAGCTAGCAGAGTTGTGAAAATTAAAAGAACAAGGTGCAGCACCTGGCACATAGATGATGCGTCATCAATGTTAGTTCCTATGCCCACTCGCTTTCCAGCAGAAGCAGCTCTACTCTGTTAGGCCATTTCTGACTAGATGAGTGGGGTAGCCCCCACTCTCCCCCAGGGCTATGGGCTAAAAGGAAATATATTATATTAAAAATATCTGTATGAGGCCCTAATTCTTTGCTCTGCTAGCAGTAACATAAATCTCAATGTCATCTCCATCTTTTCCGCTACCCTGGCTAGCCTCCAGACCAATTAAACATTGATGTTACAGCTATACATATCTTCCTTTCCTCTTCCAGCCAAGTCTTAGACATCAATTCTCTCTTTCAAATAAAATATTTAACCCTCACATTTGCAGAGTTCTTCCACTTATGAAGAAATTTGAGATTCACTCTTTTCACATACTCATTATACGAAATTAAAGCAATATGGAAAAGTACAAAGAATGAAGTAAAAAAGTCAAGTGACCAAGGTCAACATCACCAGTGATAAGTCATGTGGATATCACATGCCCCTAATACAGTGTGACGAGAAGAGCACATTAGTTCTGTGGTATTCTTCCCCAAAACCTATAACCTCAGTTGAATTATGAGAAAACATTGGATAAGCCAAAATCGAGGGACATGCTATAAACTATCTGACCACCACTCTTTGAGACTGTCAAAGCTAAGAAAGACAAGAAAAGAATGAGAAATTGTAAGGAGACATGACATCTAAATGCAATGTGAGATCCTGGTTTGGAAACCAGAAGAGAAAAAGGACATCAGTGAAAAAAATTGGAAAATCCGAATGAAATATACAGTGTAGTTACTAGTGTCATACCAACTACCAAGTTAATTTTTTAAGTTTTATAAACATAACATGAATATATAAGATGCTAACATTAGAGGAAGTTAGGTGAAGGGTGAATGGGAAATTTCTTCCTATCTTTGCAACTCTTCTATAAGTCTACTATCATTTCAAAATTAAAAGTTTAAAAAAAAAAAAAAGCCTGAAATGAGCATAACTGAAGTGAGAAGAACATCATTCCAAACATCTTTTCATACATGTATACAGATAGGTAATCAGAAATAATTTTATAAAAATTGTTTCATATTATAATATTCTTAAATTTTGAAGGATATGTTATTTATTTTATTTGGAATTGATGGAGTTTATTTATTTATTTTTAAATTTTATTTTACTTCTCAATATACATTGTAGTTGATTTTCATGCCCCTTGACCCATTGGAATTGACAGGATTTAAAAAATGAAAGTAAAGAAAGAGTTTGTGAACTTTAGATAGCTATTTCTCCACCCAAAGAGATATTAGCTCCTTAAAGATCACTCTGGAAAACATGAAGAGGTTGCAGCCATCATTGTTTTTAACCACATATTTCAATTTTAGATGGTGACTACTTGCAATAAAACATTGGCATGGTTTTACTTTTTCTCATCTCTTCTCCCCACACTTCCCATTTTGGATTAGTTATATTATTATTTTTACATTGTTGGGTGAATCAGTGAAAGATTGCTTCTAGCCATGAGTTACAGAAAGCCTGAGCAGACAGTGGCTTAAATGAATAAGTAGTGAAGAGTTAGGCAGTTGCGATCACTGGTTCAGTGTCTCAAGGATGTCAAGGTTGAGTTCTGTGCAATTCTTCCAGTGTTTTTCTTCATGATTGCAAAACAGCTGCTGTCGCTCCAGTCATCACGTCCTTGTTGCACCCAGGAAAAATGAGAAAATGACTATATTGGGAATGGAAAGTTTTTCACAGATTCCCAGGTTATATCTCATTGGCCGTAACTGTGTTATATGCCATCTCTAGCTGCAACAGAGGTTAAGAAATGTGGATTTTTTTTTTTAACTAGGTACATTTGATGGCCCTAATAAAATTGGTATTTCTTAGTAAGGAAGATGGAAAGAATTGCTAATTCTCATAGGCATTTTTCCCATTTTATCTTTAAATGTATTTAATATTTACCAGTAATCTTATATACCAAATTTTATTATATCTAAATTCTTTCTTTCTTTCTTTCTTTATTTTTTTGTCTTTTGTCTTTTTCCGTGTCCGGCAACGGATCGCAACCCTCAGTGTTGCCCCCGTACCGGACCAGGGACCGGCAACGGGATTGCAACCCTCGGTGTTGCTCCCGCGCCTCGCTCAGCCAGTGAGCGGGAACCGGTCTGTATGTGGGATCCGAACCCTCGGGCGGGAGCACCGCCGCGCTTCCCAAGCGGCGCACTATCCAGTGTGCCACCGGGTCGGCCCTAAATTCTTTATTTTGATCCATTTCTTGGTTGGCAAAATTTTATTATCACAGGGGAGCTGAAACTGGGATCTCAGAAAGCATCCACAATAACCTGCTTTGCACCTCCCTGATTTCTCCACTCCCTAGAATCAGAATGTAAATGAAAAAAAAAAAAAAGAATCAAGGTGGCCCAATCCTGGCCTCTTTACACAGGCAGAAGCTGTCCCTTTAAAAGACAGAGGAGGCAGAGATGGCTTACTGCTGCCAGAAAAGTCTTTTGATTGACAGCCAATGTGCTCCCTGAGGCCTGATATCATCACCAGTGAGCAACAAGGCATCCAACTGGCAGCTGAACAATGAGTTGTTGCTGTGACCAGGATGGCTTGTGCAGCATTCACCCAGCTGGATTTTAAAATCAGAGGAATTTGTCTTAAGGATGTTGCTTCTAGTCCATCTAAGACTCTTGAGAGCCTCTCACTCACTTTTACTTTCCAATAAGGGCAGGTGCTGGGCTTCTCTCCTCCATTCTCTGTAGCCTGGAACGATGGCATTCTGCCTACAAGACCAGACTCAGGTGGGCGGCCAGGACTGGAAACCTTGAACTGCTCTGTTTACCTTTAGGGTTCCAGGTCTGGATTTCAGCCTGGCTTTCATGGGCTTCCCCCACACCCTGTCCCTTGATGAACTTGACATTATTTTTTTTCTAATTATAAAGATAATACAGGCTCATTGTGAAAAACAAAATGGTAGAAGGAAAACATGGTTACATAAAGAATAAAATTAAAAAAAACACTAAGCAACAATCACTGCTAACATTTTTTTCTTTTCTTTTTTTTTTTTTTTTGTCTTTTTGTCTTTTTTCCGTGTCTGGCAACGGATCGCAACCCTC
>NW_007730273.1:174562-178425 GCF_000696425.1 Galeopterus variegatus | reverse complement strand
TTTTTTTTTTTTTTTTTTTTTTTTTTGTTTTTTTGTTTTTTTTCCGTGTCTGGCAACGGGATTGCAACCCTCGGTGTTGCTCCCGCGCCTCGCTCAGCCAGTGAGCGGGAGCCGGTCCGTATGTGGGATCCGAACCCTCGGACGGGAGCGCCGCCGCGCTTCCCAAGCAGCGCACTATCCAGTGCGCCACCAGGCCGGCCCCACTGCTAACATTTTTCTGTTCTTTTCCTCCAGGACTTTTTCTATGCATTTATGTATTTTCTAGTGAGACATAACTTATATAAATTTATATAAAGCATACAAATTTTAACTCTACAACTGGATTAATATTTACATATGTATGCACCCAGGCAACCTGGACCCAGGTAAAGATATAGAACATTTCCAACACCCCAGTGGGCTTCCCAATTGACAACCCCTCTCCCCTTCAACCTTGATCACCACAGACCAGTCTTTCCTAATTTTGAACTTCATAAAAATAGCATATATGCATTTTTAAAATTAAAATAGGACATAACTGTTTTACAACATCTTTTTTCACTTAATGTATCATGAGTATTTCCCCATGTCATTATTCTTTCAAAACTTATTTTTAAAGATTCTGTGTCTTATCATATGATTCTACATGACTTATTTAATTATTTCTCAATTATTGCACATTTAATGCATTTCTGAATTTTGCTATAAAACAGTGCTATGTAGAGCACCTGTTTTACACACAGTTTTCCAGAGGATAGAACAAGAAGATGGTTCAGAGCATGAGTGTCCAGAGTTTGAGCCCTAGCCTCTCACTTGCCAGCTTCTTGAACTTCTTGAGCTTCTTCAAGTCTCAGACTCCCTACCTAAAAATGGACCCAACAATACGCATCAAGTTGTATTTGCTGCAAGGGCTAAATGAGTTAAGTGTAAAGTGCTTAGCATATCGCTTGGCACAGAGTGAACATTCAGTAAATGTTAAGCTGCTATTATTCATCTTTGTGTTCACTTCTAATTATTTCCTTAGGAAAAATTCCTGGAAGTAGGATTCTGGATCAAAAAGAATGCTTGTTTTTAGGATTTTTTAATACAGTCTGCCAGATTGCCCTTCACAAAAGCTGTGCCAATTCACAGAACTACCAGCTGTACTTGAAAGTGCCCTTTACCACTTTCTCAACAGTGAGTGTCTATAGAAAGAAAGAAGGAAAGGAAGGGAGGATGGAAAGAAGGAAAGAAAAAAGGAAACCTTGCCAATGAGACAGGGAAAAAAATCCCTTATTGTTATTTTGCTTTCTAGTGAGGTTGAACATTTTCTTTTTTCATATTGGTTGTTTGTTTTTCTTCATTTGGAAATTTGCCTGGTCAGGTCTTTTGTCATTTTTTCTGTTGGGACATGGGCTGGTGTTCCAATAACTGAAATACTGCCCAATTTAAGAAACCTCTTCCATCCTGCATGGGCCACAGTTCCTGTGACAGGGCTTTGACTTTGGTTCCTGTTCCCAAGTTTCCACCTTGGTGGTCAACCTGATTTCATGGTTCCTCTAGGTTTGAGCTTCTGCGTCATTCTTGCCGGGATTCCTCGTTATTTGACTAGGCCTTTTTTCCCCACACTTTGCCAGACTGAGTGTTTTAGTCCATTTATGTTGCTTATAACAAAATACCTGAAACTGGGTGATTGATAAAGAAAATGAAATTTACTGCTTTTCGTTTCTGAGGCTGGGAAGTCCAAAGTCCATCTGGTGGTAGCGACAGTGACTCTGGGATCTCACATGGCAAGACATGGAAGTGGAGAAAGCAGAGAGAGAGAGAGAGAGAGAGAGAGAGAGAGAGAGAGAGACTCTCCTCTTCTCTTAAAGCTCTCAGAAACATGCCTCTGACGACCTTTTTAATCCACGCACTACAGTGTGATCCTATAATCTAATCACCTCTTCAAGGCTCCACCTTTTAACTACCATAATAGGATTTCCCACCTTCTTAACAGTCACAGTGGGGGCTAAGTTTCTTATACATAAAACTTGGGGGACACAATTCAAGCTTCAGTGAGTTTTGGGGGACATAATTCAATTCACTACAGTAAGATATGTAGATGCCTAGAGAAACTAATAAATCAGTGTCTCCTTTTTCCTTTAAAGATGTTTGCTTGACACTTGTTTAGAAGAGAGGCCAAGTGATACATGAAGGAACAGTTGAGAAGAAAGACCTCTTGTGGCAATACTTAGCCTCACCTATTACAAGCAGTTCAGCTCTGGCCCCAAATTTGCATGACAGACTTAATGAAACTAGAGTCCTGTAGCACACTGTCTTCCTTAGAAGGCAGTTTAATGTCATCTCCCCCTCTCCCAATACTCCAAGTAGTTTTTTTAAAGTATCATCTTCAAATACATGTAGTAATATTCTTGATAAGAATTCAGGTCAATATGATTTTCTCCATCTCATTTTATTTCTAAAGTTGTTTTAGAGTCCCAGAGATGCTTTAACACCTTCTATAGATTGACACCCTTGGCAACTGCCCTTCTGACCAGTGCCTTAATGGTTGTGCCTAGTCTTTGGTTCTGCATTTCTGAGATCTTTGGTGTCATCTCTTACTGAAGAGGTGATCCAGGAGGCAGGGTCATGAAGGGAAGTATATTAAAAACCTGATCGTCCTGCAACAAATACCATTTCTACCTATTAAATTAGAGATTGAAAAACAGAAAGAAATTAAATTAATTACCTAGAAATTAAGTTAAATGTCAGAGAAAACCTATTAAAGGAGATAAAAGAAGACCTGGATAAATAAATACACTGTGTCTGTAAATGGTAAGAAAAAGCATTGTAATAGTGTCAACTCATGTAATTCTTACTAAATATTCGGGGAAGAGGAATTAGGTTAAATAATTATAAAATTTTCATGGAAGAATAAGGTTACATGAGTAGCTAAGACAACTATTCTCAAAAATAAGAGCAAAATCCTACCTGCTATCTCTAAGGAAAAAATAAATAAATAAGAGCAAAGGTGGGAGATCTCCCTACCACAAATAAAAATATATTATAAAATCATTTGATTTTTCAACATGTGCTATTAATGCAAGAACATATGGACTAATGGAACTGAAGAGAAGAATCCAGAAACAGACCCATGTGTGGATAATTGGTATGTGATGCAGGTGGCAACAGAAATCAGTAGGCAAATGATGGCTTATTTTAATGGTGTTGGAGAAAATGGTTCACTGTATGGAAAAAAATAAAAGTAGATCCTACCTCATACCATATGAAAATAAACTTCAGATAGTTTAAGAAGCTATAAAAAATTTAAAGGCATCTTTATGATACTGGGTTAGAGAAACATTTCTCAAATGAGATACAGAAAGTCCAAACCATAAAGAAAATGATAGATGGTTTTCTGCTCAGTAAATGACATCACAAAGTTAACAAATGATTAACGGACTGGGAAAAGGCATTTTCACTATATTTTCAACAACAATAACCAAAGGATTAAAATTTAAGCTATATAAGAAACTCAGCAATATATCAGCAAGAAAAAATCCAGCAACCCAATATGAAAAATAGACAAACACACCCTCTGTGGAACTCAAATAGTGAATATACATATGAAGAGAAGCTCAACTTATTAGTGACTAGAGAAAGAAAAAATTAAAATAATAACGACACACTGATCATCAGACTGGCAAAAAGAAAAAAAGATAAAATCAAGTGCTGGCTAAGATATAGGGAAATGAGAACCTAATAATGCCTTGTAAATTAGTGTATCCACTCTGAACAGTAATTTTTTTTTTTTTTGTCTTTTTTTGTGTCCGGCAACGGATCACAACCCTCAGTGTCGCGCCCGTACCGGACTGGGACCGGCAACGGGATCGCAACCCTCAGTGTCGCGCCCGCACCTCGCT
>NW_007730273.1:171025-173562 GCF_000696425.1 Galeopterus variegatus | reverse complement strand
GGGAGCGCCACTGCGCTCCCAAGCGGTGCACTGTAGCAGTGGGCCACCGGGCCGGCCCATTGAACAGTAATTTCAAAGTATTTAGTGAAGCCAAATATATTATAATCTATTGTTTTTCAAATTGTGGGCCATGATCCATTAATATGTTGTAAAAGTAGTTTAGTGAGTTGTAATTAACATTTTAAAAAGGAAGTGGAATTAGGTAGAATAAAACATATTGGAATTGTGCTTGCTTCAGCAGCACATATACTAAAATAGGAACAATACAGAGAAGATTAGCACAGCTTCTGCACAAATATAACATGCAAATTCATGAAATGTTCCATATTTTAAAAAAAAGAAAACACATCAGAATGCTTTTCTAGTAATAAAGAAAAGGATTATTTCATAAAACATTTGTTTTACTTGTGTATGTGGAGATTATGGTGTAAAATGTATTTCTTATTGCCAGTCACAGTCAAAAAAGTTTGAGCAACACTGCCGATGCTACTAACTAGCAATCCCACTTTTGCATAGAAACTCTAGTAAAGATAATATGGATACGAAGATGTTCATCACAGCATTGTTTATAATAGCAAAGTGAGGGCAACAAGTTATGTTAGTCTGAAAATGAACGTAAAAAATGAAGAGGGCTGTACAGTTGGCTCAGCTGGTTAGAGCACAGCCTTGTAACACCAAGGTCAAGGGTGTGGTTCCCTGTACCAGCCACCAAAAACAAACAAAGAAACAAAAATGAAGACAAAAATTAAACAGTATTTAAAATGAATAAATTAGAGTTATATAAATTAACACAAATCTCAAAAACAGAATTGATTGAACAAAAGAGGCAACAGAATAAAATAAATAGCATTTACAGAGGGTTTAAACATTGCTCTTCCAAACATATTGTTTGTGGACACACATATATGTAAATAAAGATTTTGAGGGTGGATTGTCTAAGTTCACGCATTTAATACATCAGAGTAGGTGACTGTTGGCGATGGGGAATGGAAGGTGTGAAATTATGGGATTGCTGATGGCAAACAAACAAACAAAAGAATCTCAAAGAATCTACTGTAGCTAGTTTTAGAGAATGGGGATGGGGAGTGATGTCCTATGCTCCTAGAGAGAGTGAAGATTGGTACAACATTGTTGGGGAAATTTGTCAATATTTATTAAAAGCCTTGAAAACATGCATCCTTTTGACCCAGCAGTAGCACTTCTAGTGAAGTCATCATGAATGTGTTCAGCAATCTAATTGCAAGAATATTTCTTTAAACTTTAACATGAGAGGAAAAAACTGGAATAATATACATATCCAACAGTACGGGTTAGTTAAATAATAAAGACTATGATTTAGTAAGTTAAAATAATGACATGGAGATGTATGTATTGCTGTGGGAAAATGCAAAAAACTGGAATAATATACATATCCAACAGTACGGGTTAGTTAAATAATATAGACTATGATTTAGTAAGTTAAAATAATGACATGGAGATGTATGTATTGCTGTGGGAAAATGTTTATGACAGAAAGCAAAGTGAAAAAAAACAGAAACCAAAAAAACTCCACAGGCCATGAAACCAGTTGCAGTATGATACCATTAAGTTTGCATTTATATGATATATGGTTAAAGAAATAAGGAAGAAAACACATCAAGTTTAAAAGTAGCTATCTCTGGATGGTATGATTAAGGTGATATTCAATTTTTTTCTTTGTGCTTATTTTTATTTTTTCCCTAACTTTCATAAAATGTGCAAGAATTATTTTTGTAATAAAATTAATTGATTTTGATTTGCAAACTAGGCAGGCTGTCTAGATGATTTGTCAAATGGAAGGAACTAGGCCAAGAGAGAGAACCAGGCACAAAACCATCAGGATGGGACTCTAGGAAATGGGCAAGAAGGTCAGAAGCAGGGAGGGTGAAAAACAAGGCGTAGAGAATAGAGGGCCTTGCAGATTTATAGGGACTCAGCAGTTTGGGACATGGCTGGGAGGGAGCAGTTAAAGGTACAGAGTCTTGTCTCTGCCTCGAGCCCAGTAGCCAGATCCCTGTGTCCCACAAGCAGCTTGCCAATCTCCGGGCCTCCCATGGCCTGGACTCCAACATCTCCAGGCCTTAATTTCCCACCACTCTCCTGTTCATCATGCTGGGAGGGAAGATCCCCTAACATATGGATGGATACTGAGCTCTGTCCACCAAGAGGAACCTCGGCCACTGTCTCCTTCAACTGGATGCAGCCAGTATGAATAGGGCAGGGCTCCTTGAGAGTCAGATGTGGGAAGCTAAGCAATAGCCTCAAGTTGTCAGGGTCCATAAATGAGCCATGCAAATGGTTAGGACCTAGAGAAGCACTAGACAGAAAAGGTGTATTAGTTGTGAAGTGTTGAGTATCAAATGACCACAGACTTAATTGCTTAAAAAGATACATTAATTATTTCAGTTTCTGTGGGTCAGGAGTCTGGCACAGCTTAGCTGGGTCCTCTCCTTCAGGGTCTCTCACAAGGCTGCAATCAATGTGTCAGCCAGATTTGGGGTCTCATCTGAAGGCTTCCA
>NW_007730273.1:167937-169699 GCF_000696425.1 Galeopterus variegatus | reverse complement strand
ACTGTCAATCAGACTCAAGTGTTCTGTAAGCCACAGTGTCTCTCTATAACCTAATAATGTTGTATTTATTTATTTGGTTATCTTCTGTTTGTGGCAAGTGATACTGGTTCTTCATTTATTGTAGTGATATATAAAATTTTCATCTCAAATGTATCTAAACAAAAAGTAAGCCAATTTAAGGAGTGATACTACTTATGGCATAGGAATATTGTGCAAATCCACAAGGACTCTACTGTCTTCCCAACCCTCCCCTCATTACCTTTCCGACTCCATGTATTACCACCTCTGCTTCATTCATCTACACCCACTGCACTGGCCTCTGTTCCATTTTCCCAACACACCGGGTGTGCTCCAACCTCAGGGCCTTTGTACATTCTGTTCCCTCTGCCTGTAACACTCTTTCTCCAGATATATGCATCAGTCATTCCTTTCAGGTCTTTACTCCAGTGTCACCTTCTCATGATGCCTTCCCAGACCATAACATTATAAAGCCCTCTCTAGACACTACCATTTCTTTTCCTTTTCTGCTTTGTATACCCTTTCCAATAGCTTACGTGTAAAACACTACGGTTTTTTACTTATTTCTCTTCTTTATTGTCTGTTTCTCTCCCAGTAGAACATTAGTTCCATGNCACTGTCTCCTTCAACTGGATGCAGCCAGTATGAATAGGGCAGGGCTCCTTGAGAGTCAGAGGTGGGAAGCTAAGCAATAGCCTCAAGTCGTCAGGGTCCATAAATGAGCCATGCAAATGGTTAGGACCTAGAGGAGCACTAGACAGAAAAGGTGTATTAGTTGTGAAGTGTTGAGTATCAAATGACCACAGACTTAATTGCTTAAAAAGATACATTAATTATTTCAGTTTCTGTGGGTCAGGAGTCTGGCACAGCTTAGCTGGGTCCTCTCCTTCAGGGTCTCTCACAAGGCTGCAATCAATGTGTCAGCCAGATTTGGGGTCTCATCTGAAGGCTTCCAAGCACACATGGTTGTCAGCAACATTCAGATCCTCAAGGGCTTTTGGACTGAGGGGCTTAGTTCCCAGGTGGCTGTTGGCCAGAGATTGCCCTTGGGTTTCCCCAACATGGCCACTTCCTTCATCAAAGCATGCAAGCTATGAAGCAATGGAGAGAGTTATGTCAGCAACGTGGAGGTCACCATCCTCTGTGGAACCTAATCATGGAAGTGACATCCTATCACTTCTGCCATATTTTATTGGTTGGAAGCAAGTCACAGGTTCTGCCCATGCTTGAGGGGAGGGGATTACACAAGGGTATGAACACCAGCAGGCCAGGATCATCTTAGAGAGGGTCTACCACGGAGGCAACCTAGAGAAGGGCAAGCTGAAGCCAGATGGTCTTAGGCTACAGCGTGGGCTGTGGTAGGATGACCAACTGTCCTGGTGCGTCTGGTCCCGATTATAGCACTGAAAGTTCATCCTGGGAAACCAGAACAGTTGGTCATACTACCTAGTGGGATGCAAGATGACTTTAGGTAGCATAACACTAAATAGCATCACAGAGAAAGTCTCCATTTGGTGCTAGTATGTCTTATCACTTCTCTAAAACTGTCAATCAGACTCAAGTGTTCTGTAAGCCACAGTGTCTCTCTATAACCTAATAATGTTGTATTTATTTATTTGGTTATCTTCTGTTTGTGGCAAGTGATACTGGTTCTTCATTTATTGTAGTGATATATAAAATTTTCATCTCAAATGTATCTAAACAAAAAGTAAGCCAATTTAAGGAGTGATACTACTTATGGCAT
>NW_007730273.1:154504-166628 GCF_000696425.1 Galeopterus variegatus | reverse complement strand
TTTTTTACTTATTTCTCTTCTTTATTGTCTGTTTCTCTCCCAGTAGAACATTAGTTCCATGAGGACAGAAATTTTTGTCTGTTTGAGCATTGTCTTCTACACTCCCTAGGACCTAGAACAGTGTCTGGCTCAAAGGAGGTGCTCCATAAATATTTACTATCCAAGTGTGAGTGAATCAGCCTGGTTTAGAGACACAAGGCTGGGGAGATGCTACAATTACCTCACTCTCCCTCCACCTGTTTTCCCGTGGAGAAACATTCCTTGCTACTGCCTGATTCTTTCCTCCCTGAATCAGAAACAAATGCACCTGCCATTAAAATCTATACTTGGGGATGACTTGGAGAAGCTCTGGCTGAGTCTGAGGTTATTTAGTTTTAAGAAACAAAACAAGGAGGGAATTTTATTGAAGGGATGAAGGAGAATGTCAAAGAAGTCACTGGCAGGAAATATAGTCAGGTGGATGTTTCTGTTAGGAAGCTTTGGTAACAAAAACATAAAACAAAAAGCCCAAAGCAAAATGTATTAAACAATAATGAAGTGCATAGACTAACAATTACACTAAGCCACTAAGTAGGGCAGATCCAAGTTTGGTTAATTCAGTGGCTCAATGACATCATTAAGGATTTGGGATCTTTCTTTACCTGCTCTGCCATCCAGTATTTCAGCTCTATCCTCATTTAGCTTCTCTCTTTGTCGCAATGAATGTTTGCCCAGCAATGGAAAAGGTAATATTTCCCGCTATGTGTCTACTTTTCAAAATGAGGGAAACTTTCCTAGTAATTCCTTGTCCCTGCAAACTTCACTCACATTGCTGTGGTCAAAATTGAGTCATATTCATAAACCAAACACCAGCAAGAGGAATGGCTGTGTAGCAAAGGGTGACTCATTCAAATAAAAACAGGCAAGGTGTGCTGGCCGGTTAGCTCAATTGGTTAGAGCTTGGTGCTGACAACACTAAGGTCCAGGGTTCAATCCCTGTACCAGCCAGCCACAAAAAGCCAAAAACAAACAAAAACAGAGCAACGGCAGGAAGATGAATTTGGGTAAGCAACCCACTACACGTGTTTCAGACGACCTCATGAAGTAATAGGACTGGGAACTGAAATCTCAGGCACCAAGGTGGCCCTCTCTCTGTTTCCACAGCTGCATTTTCTCTGTCATCTCTATGGAGTTTTTCTTTACTCTCCTGCTTCTCTGGGAAGTCTGGCTTTCTTTGCCACATGGCCCAGGGCCCAGACAAGGCTCCTTTAGCCCCAACTTAATTTCTCCTCCCAGTTCAAGTGCACAGTAGTGAATGGACTAGCCAGAGTAGGCTAACTGCTGTAAAAAATCAACTCTGAAATCACAGTGACTTAAGACAATAAAATTTTATTTCTTGCTTACATCAGCCTGATTTGGGTCTGTGTGTGTGTGTGTGTCTGTGTGTGTGTGTGTGTTTGCTGCTCTGTGTAGTCATCAGCCATCCAGTCAACTTCTGTTCTGTGGCTCTGCCCTCCTGTAGGTCTTGGAGCCTTCTCCAGGGTTTTAAGGGCCATGCCTGGAAGTGGCTGTATCATCACATCCTCCCACATTCCAGTATCCAGACCTCAGTCACATGGGCCCCTTCTAATTGCAGTCTAGCAGTGCTTATAAGAGAGTTACGGAAATCCTGTGAACTCTATGAACTCTGAGAAGTCTCTGCCTCGATTAGTTATTCTATTTTATAAAGACAGCAATGAAAGGCAAAAGAAGTGTTGGGGAGATCACAGGTTGGGGGAGGATGTGTTTTTTAATTTTGCCATGAAATCTTATATACTGGTGGAGGTTATAGCATTTTAGGAGGGCAATTTAAGTAAATGTCAATATGTAAAATGCACACAGCCTTTGGTCTTACTTTGCCACTTCTAGAAGTTAATTCTAAGGAATTAATAGGCCAACTGTGTGATGAGATATATACGTGGATGTTCTTCACAGAGTTGTTTGTAATATTCTAAACTAGATATCGCCCAACTGTCATCAACAAAGGAATTATTAAATTATTGGAACTTAGAGACATCTCATTATGGACTACTCTGCATATTTATTGATGCTATAATGAATAATTTATTAAAAATGATGAAACCTGATCCTGTCAATTTAAAAGTGAGTGAATTTTTCTGCATGATGAAAGATCTGGAAAGAAGTTCATCAAAATGTTAGTCATCTAAGTCCATAAATATATTCATGCAGTCCCCTGATTGATGACAAAGGGGTCATAATGGGGAAAGAATGGCTTTTTCAATAAATGGTTTTACACCAATTGGATATTTATGTTGACAAAAAAGAAACCTTGACTCCTTTCCTCAAACAGTACTCTAAACAATTTAAGTCATATCATAGATGTAAGTATGAAAACTAAATGTGAAATCACAAAGAGAAATCTCTACAACATCCACCAGAATAACTAAAACTTAAAAAGATTAACAATACAAAGTGTTGGTGAGGATATGGAGCAACTGGAATTCCTCATATATTGCTGATAGGAGTAAAATCAGTATTACTACTAAAACTGCTTAGAAGTACCCTCTAAAGATAAGTATATAATTATATTATAATTAGCAATTTGATATGTAGGTATATATCAAAGAGAGATGAGTGCATATATTCCCACAAAACAACAACAGCAAAACATGTATGAAAATGTTCATAGTAGTTTTTATTTATAATAACCATAAAGTGTCCATAGTATCCATCAAATAACAGAATGGGTAAATAAATTATGATATATTCATATAATTGAATAAATACCATACAGAAGTGGAAAAGAATGAATTAGAATTATATGCAATGATATGGATGAATTTCACACACATAAAGATGAGATAGAGAAACTAGAAACAAAATTAAATAGTAAATGATTTTATTACCATGAACTTCAAGAACATGTAAAACAAATCTATAATGATAGAGGTCAGACTAATTGACCTCGGGGGGCAAGAGTGTTGATTGAGAAGGTAGCTTCTATGGTGCTGCAAATATTGTATATCCTGATCCGGGTGATCTCCACAGGTGTATTTATAACATACTCATTTCAGAGGAGTTGTTTGATTTTGATTGATGTTGTAAATGGAATTTTGTCCCCCTGAAATTCATATGTTGATGCACTAACCATATGTTGATGCACTAACCCCCAATGTGTCTATATTTGGAGACAGGGCTTTTAGGAAGTACTTAAGAATAAACGAGGTCATAAGGGTGGAGTCCTAATCCAATAGGATTGGTAACTATATAAAAAGAGGAAGAGAGAGACAGAGAGAAATCTCTTTCTGTGAGCACCCACTGAGGAAAGGCCATGTGAGCATGCAGTGAGAAGCTGGCCATCTGCAAGCCAGGAAGAGACTTCACCAGGAGCTAAATTGGCCAGCAACTTGATCTTGTACTACCCAGACTCCAGAACTGTGAGAAAAAAATATTATGTTGTTTAAGACACCCAATCTATGGCATTTTGTTATGGCAGCCTGAGCGGATTAATATAATCTGTACTGCTTGATTTTTTTTTTTTTTACAGCAAGTATATTACATTTTTGCATTCATTTTTAAAATTACTTTTAAGTTGGAAACTCATCTCCACCCTAATCCTCCCATAGACTACTTCCCCTTAATTGGGCTGGGAGATCTCTCTACCACACTTTGGAGCAAAGCATCTAGGACCTCAAGGGCTGGCTGCTGTTCTTTGCTTTGGGGTAGATCTCCAGTCCCCAAAGTCTCCTGGCAACCTCCCCTGCCCTTCCGCCCAAGTGAATGGGCTTTGATAAAATATAAATGGAAAAAAAATATTAAAACAATCAATGAAATCAAAAGCTGATTCTTTGAAAAGATCAATAACCAACAAGCAAAAAGAGAGAGAGAGAGAAAAACCACAAATTATCAACATCAAGAATGAAAAAGGGGACAGCATTAAAGATCCTACAGACATTAAAAAGATAGTAAGGGAATATTTTGAACAATTTTATGCCAACAAATTCAACAACTTAGATAAAATGGACAAATTCCTGAAAAGACATGAATTACCAAAACAGACACAAAAAGAAACAGAAAATCTAAATAGTCCTAAATCTACTAAGTACATTTAATTCATAATTTAAGCCTTTCTCAGAAAGAAAACAACAGATCTAGATGGAAATGCTACTGAATTCTATTAAACATTTAAGAAATAATATCAGTCCTGCACAAACTCCTTCCAAAAGTGGGGGAGGGGGTAACACTTTCCCACTCATTCTGTGAAGCCAAGATTACTCTGACCCCAAGTGAATAGACTGTCACTCCTGCTATTTCTCCCGTACTTCTTTAATCAACAATGATTGCTTCAAAGGTGAAGTGAAATCACAGATAGGTAAGCACTTTGAAAACTGTCACCTCTTCCCCAGGGTGATGGAGATGCAAAGGATTACTCAAAGCCCATTTCTTCTGAGCAGTGAGAAGCCCCAAAGTGACTGTCTTTCTGCAACTTTGCTGTTAGAAGAGAAAGCTGAATGTGACAGCCCTGATTCAAAGTTAGCTTCTCCCTTTTCTTGTAAAGACAAGGAAGTTTCACAAGAAAATTCAGTTGATTTGATCATTACAAAGAACACAAGGACATGGGCAGAGTTATGGCTAAGTATACTTTTAACAATGGAAACTAGTAACAGCTGTGAAATAAAGTGACATTCCATAATGCAGTTTGTAAAAGGTTAAGTCAATCCACCAACAAAAGCTTGTTCTTAGCAAACACTTTCTTTTCCTACAGCAATTTCTTCAGTATATTTACACAACAATTGAGCGACTTTCTCAACATATCAATCAGTAGGTTAACCTGCACCAAGGACATCTGCCCTTTGAGCCAGCAATTTTGCTGTGTTACAATTCTTTATCTATAGCAGAGACTTTAGTCTGGGGAAAGTTTCCTGTCTTTTGCAAGCTTAACATTTCTATGTGTAATTTTAAAAAGTTAGGCCACACCTGAAATTACAGGGTCCTGGAAGCTAGGCCCTGTGAAATACATTTGCTTTATAAATGTTACCCCCTACAGAAAACTGCCTCTGTTATACAGATAAGGAAACTGAGGTCCAAGGGTACACAAAAGCCAGGGTTAAAGAAGGTACATGGCACAGCAAGGAAAGAGAGCCCACTCATTTGGTATCAGGTTGGGATGGGTCTGTGGGGGTGGAGATAGAGAAGGTGGGGGAATATCCAGCTTCTTCTATTGGGGACAATCCCACATGGTGGGGAAATCAGAGCCTACACAGGTAGCATAATTACATGGCACTGAAAATTCTCTTTATGCACTCCTTCCCTGAATCTTAAGGGCTTGTCACAGTACCTGGAGGGAAGGTATCACTGCTGGAAAAGATATTGCAAATAAAACCCAGATGAATTCCAAGAGGCCCCTATTTAAAAATCCTTCCCATGCACTAAACTTTCCTGACCATCCCAGATGCTCAGTCTTTACTAATTAATTATACTACTCATGGGTGATTTGGATGGGGTCACACATTAACCTTTGACTTCACATGAGTTCAGTAGCAAGGATAAGGTTTTATGCTGATTGATTCCTGGATCACAGCACATGATCCTCCTGGGCTAAGAGAGCTGTTGGGTGCAGAAGGGGAGGTAGAGTGAGAAAGGTCTTTAATCAGGCCTACTTCTGAGTGGGACAGGCCCAAGTGACACTCTGGTTGATGATGATAATGGCTCTTTTCTATTGAGCTACTACTATGTGCCATGTACAGTTCTAATGCTTTACATAGTCTATCTTCCAACTACCCTATGAGATACTGTTTTACAGATGAGCAAACTAAAGCTCAGAGAGGTGAAGTGACTTGCCCAATGTTATACAGCTAGTGACTTTTAGAGCTCAGATTTGGACCCATGACTACCTAACTCAAGGTAGTCAGTCACAGAAGTGGAAGGAGCACCCAAACCAAATTAGACTTGATAAGATGTTACACCTGGGAGACAATCATCCTATCCCATCCCCCTTTTTACAAGTGGGGAAGCTGAGGCCCAGAAAGAGAGAATGGTTTCCACAGGGTCACAACCACAAACTTGTGGCAGAGCAGATCTTAATCCTGCTCTAGGCTTCCAGACCCCAGCTCTCTCCTTCTTTTGGTCTGAGTGCCATCAAGAGACAGGTGGGATGTCAGTGTTGCCTGATTGGGGGTGAGCAGGTGAGGACAATGCAGTAGGAAAAGGTTCTGATCTTGCAATGAAGGGTCCACTTTCTCTACCCAGCCGGGGCCTTCCTTGGCTCAGGAGAGGAAGTGATGGCTTGGGAAATGCCAGGTGGTTATTTTGGGCAGCCTAGCCTACTTTTCCACTCCCGGGAGATCGGCAGTGAAGTATGCTCCCACCCTGAGGGTGGTCCCAAGGGTGTCTGCTTCACCTGCTTTCAGTCTGTCACCAACTCGTTATGATTCTGAACCTAATCCATGTTACCGAAGTCACAGGTAACAGGAAGCTAGCATGTTACCTTGGCCCAAGTAACACAATTACTCCTTAGTTATTTACTTATCATTGATTCCGACTCCTTTTTTAGGTGAAAAATGTACTTAAAATTATTTTGTTCAAAACAATGCATGCTCATGAAAAAAAAAAAAAATCACATCATAGAGAAGAGCATAAAGCAAAAGACACTGACTTCCACCCAAAAGTTTTCAGTCTCACATCCCTAAGGAAATCACCGTTAATAGCTTCCTATGTAACACTCCTGAAATTTGTGTGCCTATTCAAAGATATATATTTAAATACGTACATCTATATCTTTTTTTTGGACACAAATGGGATCATACTATACATGCTATTCAAACACTGCTTTTTTATTTTGTTATATATCTAGGATATCAGTGCATAGAGACCTACCTTGTTCTTTTTAATGACTGTAGAATTCTCCTATGGATGTACTGTGGGCACTTAGCTTGCTTTCTGTCTCTTGCTATTATAAACAATGCTACAAAAATATTCTTGTATATATTACCTTCATGCAAATGTGCAAGTATATATGTAGAGTACAGAATAAATTCCTAGAAGAAAAATTGCTGTGTTAAATGTTGAATTGCTAAGTTAAATGGTGAATTGCTGGGGGAGGGAGGGGTAGGGAGAATTTGGTAAAAGGCCACAAAAAATGTTTACATTGTGTAATGATAAAATTAAAAAATTAAATTGAAATTTTAAAAAATGATGAATTGCTAAATTAAACGGTTTGTGGATTTAAATATTTTGATAGATACTACCAAATTGATCTCCCAAGTTTCTATCAATTAATATATACTCCCACCAGCAATGTGTGACTGTGTCTATTTCCCCACTCTCTCTCCCATACAGTTTGTTTTCAAGCAATTTCTTCTTTGTTAGACCAATGGGTAGAAAATGATGGCTCACTTTTGTTTTAATTGGTATTCCCTTAATTGTGAGAAACACTGAATAACTTTTTGCTATTTATATGTCATCTGTCTTTCTTTTTCTGTGAATTATCTGTTAATGTCCTTTGTCCATTTCCTATAGGAGCAATGGCTTTTTTATATTGTTTGGAAAGAACTCCTTATATAAAGAATTCATCTTTTTTTTAGCTTTTTAAAAAACTTACTGTAGTTTCATAATGTTTTACTGCCTGACAGGGCTCATTATCTCTCATTATTCTTCCCAACTTTACCCAACCCCATATTTTTCCTGACAACTTTTACATGTTTGTTTTTCCTTATGAACTATAAAATTAGCTTGTCTAGTTCCAAAGGTTCTTTTCCAAAATTTTCCATTATTTCTAAAACTCATTCCCATCCCTTATCCCATTTAGCCTTGAAACCACTGAATGAGGTCCATGGACTTATTTTCCAAATGAGGAAACTGAGATCCAAATGAGATGTGGCTTGGCATTGTCTAAGTTCACACAAGCGGTTCCTGATGGCCAGAGTCCACCCCTACCTTGAGGCCCCTGCCTCTTCCTCCACTCTGTGAGTATATATGCATGCAAGTGTGTGTGTTTGAGCATGTGAGTGTGTGTGCATATGTATGTGAGAGTGTGTGGGTTGAGGGTGACCTGAGAAGAGACCAGTCCTTGCCAAGGGGCTACTACAGCCTTGCTTTGGGGCAGCCAAAACCAGGTCTGCAGTGAAGCCTGACTTCACTCCCTCTGTCTTCCTGTCTCCAACTGTGTCATTCCCTCTCTCTTGTTTCCACCTCCACTTCTTTTGTTGTCTCTTTGTGTCTCCCTGTTATGGTGTCCTATGTCTCTTTTGTAGTCTCTGTCTCTTTCTACCTTCTGTCTCTTTTTCTGTCTCTGTCTGTCTCTTGTTCAAAGTGGTGGTTATTTACTGGCGAAGAAATCATCCCTCTTAACCTGTTCTTTTTTTCTTTTTGTTTAAAAAATACAGCTCAGTTGGTTACAGTGTGGTGTTATAACACCAAGGTCAAGGGTTCGGATCCCTGCACTGGCCAGCCACCCAAAATAATAAAAAAATAAAATTAGTAATAAGGTCCCTCACCAAATGGTGAGATATTACTGGTAGGGTAAGGGTATTCTACCCATTCTATGGGTTCAGAGAGGACACAGGCTTTATCCAAGGCTTCCCAAGAAGGTGGTGAGGGAGGCACTCAATAACCTCACTAGCTTCTAGCTCAGGAGTGTCCCTGAGTAAAGTGCTGATGAGAATTTGCTGAAATATACTGATCACAATGACATGATAATAATAGTTAATACAGTGAGCATTTACTATGTGCTGTGAAACATTAAGTGTTTTATCTGCACGATCTCACTTTAATCCCCACCCCACACCCCCAGCCTTATCAGGTAGTTTCCTTACCCATCCCCATTTTAAAGATGAGAAAGCTGAGACACCAAGAAATTTAGTAATTTGCCTAAGAGAGATAAACTACATAGTAACTAAATGTCAGTGCAATTGAGATAGATAGGATGGATGGATATATGGCAAAATAAATTAGTGGTTAGGTAAGTAGCTACGGGACTTGGAGTTCATGAAAGATCTTAATACCTCTATCTGCATCAGCTTTCAGTCATATATTAGCCACCTGAAGGCAGAGATTACTCCATGAAAATACAAGAGTCCCCTCTCAAGCTACCAGTCATGAATATGGACAAGTTCACACACAGCAACATTCACACACAGTCAAGAATGTATTCATACTGAGCGGGATGCAAAGAGAGGAAGATATACACACACAGAGACAAGAACAGAAATCTTAACTCAGTTACACACATACACTCCGATACACTTAGAGACAAGGCAGACACAGAGGACACATCATTGATACAAGACACAAATACATACCCACTCAAGCAGATGCAGAACCACACAAAGATCAGGACACATGGATCATGTGCACACAAAGACAGGATAAGCACTCTCTTCTGTGGGTCTCTCTCTTACTCACACACTCACACTCACACACACACATTCAAGTACATAAAAAGACCAGGATGCATGTTACATTTAAAGCCAGACTGGACACACTTAACACTAGGACATACATCTTTCAAGGATACGCTCAGAGACAAGGTCATTGCCACTCCGACAAGGACATAGATATGCAGAATTGCCCTCCCATCCAGAGACATGCACACATAAGTAGAGATGTAACACACACACACACACACACACACACACATATCTACCCCAGCAGGCAGAACACAAAGATCAGTCCTCTCTCTGACAAAGAAGCAACAGGATCCCCTATAGGTTTAGCTACATTCCAGCCACTTCTCACCTTCTGTAGGTGAAAGCCACTCACCTGGGTCTTGCTAAATATGCAGAATTTAAGGGCCGCCTCCCTCAGGGCTTCAGCTTAGAGGAGGGTGCGTGGAGAGGAGGGATTCCATCCACATGTGCTGTTTCCTCCTGGTGCTCAGAAGCTTGACAGTGCCCTTTTCCTCCTTTCCTTCCTTACATTCACCCTGTCCAGTCTGTCACCTAATCCTGCTCAAGTGATCTCTGCAGCTTTCTCAGGCTCAGCTCTCCCCTTGGCCTAGAACTTTGTTACTTCTCACCCAAGTCTCAACCACAGTCTTCCACCTGGCCTTGGGACCCGCGGTCCCTTACCCTCTTCCACATCACCTTTCACAGGGACATTCTTTCTCAACCATC
Organism: Galeopterus variegatus; assembly: GCF_000696425.1. Taxonomy (NCBI): domain Eukaryota; kingdom Metazoa; phylum Chordata; class Mammalia; order Dermoptera; family Cynocephalidae; genus Galeopterus; species Galeopterus variegatus. The sequence goes on along the minus strand of NW_007730273.1, from coordinate 156,537 downwards.
TTCCTCTGCTGAGGAAGCAGAAAAACAATCAATGGTTTTCTTGTTCAGATCAGGACTTCTGTGAGGAGAAGGGGTCAGGCAACCGGCTGAATTCACTCAAATCCATGCCCCTCAGAGCAGCCCCAGGATTATTTTTAAATGCAAATATGAGGGCAATGACTTTATTTTATTTACTGATAAACGGGGCCAAGAACAGTGCCAGGCACATAGTAGGTGCTATATTCAGCTTAAACATCACTTCCCCATTGATCCCCTCAGGATGGATTAGATTTCTCAGCCATGTACCCACCCACCCACTCGCGGGTGCACACGCTACACAGGTTCTATGAAGCAGACAGACAGCTGTCTTTGATGGCACTTACCACAGTTGTTATTAAAATTATTATTACAATTAAACTATTAGATAATATTGTACTTAAATAATTATTGGCATACTTATTTGTTTTTTTGTTTTTTTTTAAAGATGACCGGTAAGGGGATCTCAACCCTTGACTTGGTGTTGTCAGCACCACGCTCAGCCAGTGAGCAAACCGGCCATCCCTATATGGGATCCGAACCCGTGGCCTTGGTGTTATCAGCACCGCACTCTACCGAGTGAGCCACAGGCCGGCCCCATACTTATTTGTTTAATGTTGCCAAACTATAAACTCCATGAAGGCAGAGCCCAGGCCTGTATTCCTAGAGCCAGATGCAATGGCTAGCACACAGTGGGCACCTGGAAGTTTGATTCAATGAATGCATCTATGAAGTACCTACTATATGTCAGGCACTCTCTATACATCTAATCTTCACTGAGACTTTGCAAAATGAGTGTTAATTATCTTCATTTTTTGATGAGAACCCTGAAGGGATTTACCCAAGGTCACACAGCTAAAGTAAGGACAGGCATTTAATCCAAACCTGCGCAATATTTCAGCTTCACTCCACTGAGCTGTCTGGCCCTTGGCATCCTCTACTTCACTGGGCTGTGAAGCCCAAACTGGAAGTTCGACTCTCGTTTCCCTTCCCTTCCTTCTTCTGGATGCATATCCACTACCTCCCCTATCCACAATCTCAAGCATCCTCCCACTGCCAAACTTGTTCTTAGAACCCATCATTTGTACTCAGGTGCAAGTGGCTGACCTTGCAATGGGGAAACATCACACATTTACAAAGGATCAAAGACTTACAGGCTCAAACCCTATTGGTGAAATTTTAGCCATGAGCTAAGCAAGAAAGGAGAAATAACACCAGGAGGTCCACCACCTAGATTGCTGGCCAGAGTCAGACTGCTTCCTTGGCTGCCTTTCCTCCTCTACACTGTAGCCTCATTCGCATTGACCCCAGGGACCCCCTGTCACTCTTGGCAAGTAAGCACGCACCTGGAGCACAGTAGGAAGAGCATTGGCCCAGGTCAGGAGGCCTCTGACTTGCCAACAGCTCTGCCCCAGTGTGCTATGTGGCTTTAGGCAATCCCTCACACTTTGGGGGCCTCAGTTTCCCTCTCTCCCAGATGTGGGGTTGGATGATCTTTTAGTTTCCTTCCAGCTCTGACAGATGAGGCTGTCCTGTCCTATCCTATATATGTACTCCCCCACCACATGCACACATATATGGGATGTGTCAGATGATAATAAGGGCTGCAGAGAAAAATAAAGCAAGGTATGGAGGGTTTGGAATTTCAGGGAGGGGTATTTGCGACTTTACAAAAGAGGGTGAGGGAAGACTTCACCAAGAAAGTGACACTTGAATCAATTAGAATATAAAACCTGATTTTGATTTTTAAAATTTTTTCTTAGAGTTTTATTAATCAAGATAAACGAGAAGAAAGAGACGAAGATAAATCTAAATCATTTATGCAGAAATATGAGCAAAAAATCAGACATTTTGGTAAGTCTGCTACTTGAGTTTCCTTCTTTGTAATGTTTGGTATCATATGTACGTGTGCAAAAAATGGATTATAAAATGGGAATCAAAAACAGGATAAGTGACAAACTCCAGTTGTATAGCTACTTCTGATACAGTTGTACAGATAATTTTTTAGGCTTTTTTTT
>NW_007730273.1:151305-153545 GCF_000696425.1 Galeopterus variegatus | reverse complement strand
CTCAGAATATTAAAGTAAAAAAAAAAAAAAAAAAAAAAAAAAGAAAGTGACACTTGAGCAGAGAGCTGTGAGATGAGCCACACAGCTCTCTAAAAGGGCAGAAGGAACAGCACGTTCAGTGGGTCTGAGCCACAGAGGAGTGCTGGAGATGACAGAGCGTGGCAGAGCCAAAGAAGTTAGGATCTTGCAGGACTTGGACTTTGACCGTAAGTTGGATGGGAGCCATGGAGGGTTTGGGGCAGAGAAGTGGTCATTTTCTGGATACATTTTGGGTGTAGAATCAGTAGGAATTGCTGCTGGACTAAATGTGGTATGCAAGACAAAGAGAGGAGTCAAGGGTGATGCCAAGATTTATAGTCTGAACAACTGGAAAAATGGAACTACCATTTACCAAGATGGGGTCGACTGTGCGGAAGCAGGTATAACCATTACCCAGTGTGCTTTCAAGGTTTAGTTCTGGTTCTTGGAAAGGGGCAGGACTCAGGAGCACCTACCTTGTGCCAGGCACTGTGCTAAGTGTTTTACATATTGTGGTGGGCAGAACTGTCAGAATGACCCCAGTGACCCTTACCCTTGTATACTACCCTCCTGTTTGAGTGTGGGTGGAACCAGGGACGATGATAAGATATCACTACCGTGATCATGTTAAATTATATGTCTGAGGGAGATTATCCAGATGGACCCATTCTTATCACAAGAGCCCTTTAAAAGTGGCGAGGAGGGTTTAACATCCTGATGCTGGCCTTAAAGATGGAGAGGCCATGTGCAAGGGCCAGAGAGCCTCTGAGATCAACTCCTGGTCAACAGCCAGCAAAGAACAGGGACCTCAGTCCTACAACCACGAGGAACCCCTGCAACAACCTGAATAATCTTGGAAGCAGATTCTTCTCCAAAGCCTGCAGATAAGAGCCCAGTCTTGCCAGTGTTTTATGAGGCCCTAAGCAGAGGGCCCATCTGAGGCTGCCCAAACTTCTGACCTACAGAATTATAAACCAATAAATGGGTGTTTTTCAGCCACTTAGTTTGTTATGCAGCGATAGAAAACCAATACCAATGTTACCTTTGTTAATCCTCACAACCATCCAAGATGGAGGGTTCCTGTCCCCATTGCACAGATGAGGAAATAGACCAGTGAGGTACAGGGTTTTGCCCTGGGCCACCCAGATAGTGCCACAGATGGGATTGAAACTTGGCTGTCTCTTTCTGAGACCTGAACTCTTTCTATTTCACCAGGATTCTTCACGAAGAGGGTGTGGGAACAGCTGGGAGGGTTAGAAATCTGGGACCCAACTGGGTTATTGGGGATCCTGAGGTCAAGGCCAGGGAATGGAGTGTGGGCTTCTGATTGGGCTTGTCTCTGTTTATCCTAGGGGCTCTGAGTGTCTGAGCCTGTGTGTGAGTCTGAGGACAGTGGGTCACTTGGGATGTCTATGTGGGAGAGTCTGTGTGAGTGTGAGCCTGCCAGAGTGTGTCCCAGTGTCTTGTGAGTCTGACCAGGGCTGTCAGAGTGTTTGATGCTCGGTGCTCAGATGGTCAAAGGGGACACCGAGTGTCTCTATGTGCGAGTCTGGGATCGCGTGTCCATCTGAGTGTATGAATTCTAGACTGTCTGTAAGTGTAGGTGCATGAGTGTGTGTGCCCGTCTGAACTTCTGTGAGTTTTTGTGTGACCTGAGGGTCTCCCTGTGTGGGAGGCTGGGTGCGAAGGGTGTCCTGCCTGTCACTCTGAGCTTATCTGCTGGTCTCTGAGTGCAAGTCTGAGGGTGTCTGTTGTCGGTGTATCTACCTGTGTGGGTCTCTGTGCGAGTCTGTATGTGTCCGTGGATCTGTTTGTCCAAATGTCTATGAATGAGCGAGTGTGTGGGTATATGTGTCCAGTTGTCTGTGCATGAGTCTGAAGGTGTTTGCAGTGCATCTTGCAGTGTGAACATGGAACTGTGGGTCCCTGTTTGAGCTTTTTTGTGGGCGCCTGTGTGAATCTGAGGCTCTCCGGAGGCCGAGTGCGGGGGGCCTGTGCCGGCCGCTCTGTGTCCCTTCTGAGCTTGTCTGTGTCTCTGGGTGAGGCCTGTCTGGGTCGGTGACTGGACACCCATATGTGGGGCGAGTCTGAGGTTTGGGGCGGGGGGGGAGGATACGGCCACAGGACCTGGGCGCAAAACAGCCTCGCCGGCGCCTTCCTCCCGGCGCGCGCACCTGCCGGGGCTGGTGGCGGCGGGCAGGGCACACGGCCCGCGCCCTCCG